>NW_026870497.1:0-143477 GCF_963576545.1 Limanda limanda
CCCCTCCCCTTCTTCCCCCCCCCCACCATCCCCCCCCCCCCACCCCCACCCCCACCCCCTCCGCCCCCCTCCCTACCCACCTACCCACCCTACCCTACCCTCACCACCCCTACCCCTAACCCTAACCCTCACCCTAACCCTAACCCTAACCCTACCCTAACCCTAACCCTAACCCTAACCCTAACCCTAACCCTAAACCCTACCCCAACCCCAACCCTAACCCTAACCCTAACCCTAACCCTAACCCTAACCCTAACCCTAACCCTAACCCTAACCCTAACCCTAACCCTAACCCTAACCCTAACCCTAACCCTAACCCTAACCCTAACCCTAACCCTAACCCTAACCCTAACCCTAACCCTAACCCTAACCCTAACCCTAACCCTAACCCTAACCCTAACCCTAACCCTAACCCTAACCCTAACCCTAACCCTAACCCTAACCCTAACCCTAACCCTAACCCTAACCCTAACCCTAACCCTAACCCTAACCCTAACCCTAACCCTAACCCTAACCCTAACCCTAACCCTAACCCTAACCCTAACCCTAACCCTAACCCTAACCCTAACCCTAACCCTAACCCTAACCCTAACCCTAACCCTAACCCTAACCCTAACCCTAACCCTAACCCTAACCCTAACCCTAACCCTAACCCTAACCCTAACCCTAACCCTAACCCTAACCCTAACCCTAACCCTAACCCTAACCCTAACCCTAACCCTAACCCTAACCCTAACCCTAACCCTAACCCTAACCCTAACCCTAACCCTAACCCTAACCCTAACCCTAACCCTAACCCTAACCCTAACCCTAACCCTAACCCTAACCCTAACCCTAACCCTAACCCTAACCCTAACCCTAACCCTAACCCTAACCCTAACCCTAACCCTAACCCTAACCCTAACCCTAACCCTAACCCTAACCCTAACCCTAACCCTAACCCTAACCCTAACCCTAACCCTAACCCTAACCCTAACCCTAACCCTAACCCTAACCCTAACCCTAACCCTAACCCTAACCCTAACCCTAACCCTAACCCTAACCCTAACCCTAACCCTAACCCTAACCCTAACCCTAACCCTAACCCTAACCCTAACCCTAACCCTAACCCTAACCCTAACCCTAACCCTAACCCTAACCCTAACCCTAACCCTAACCCTAACCCTAACCCTAACCCTAACCCTAACCCTAACCCTAACCCTAACCCTAACCCTAACCCTAACCCTAACCCTAACCCTAACCCTAACCCTAACCCTAACCCTAACCCTAACCCTAACCCTAACCCTAACCCTAACCCTAACCCTAACCCTAACCCTAACCCTAACCCTAACCCTAACCCTAACCCTAACCCTAACCCTAACCCTAACCCTAACCCTAACCCTAACCCTAACCCTAACCCTAACCCTAACCCTAACCCTAACCCTAACCCTAACCCTAACCCTAACCCTAACCCTAACCCTAACCCTAACCCTAACCCTAACCCTAACCCTAACCCTAACCCTAACCCTAACCCTAACCCTAACCCTAACCCTAACCCTAACCCTAACCCTAACCCTAACCCTAACCCTAACCCTAACCCTAACCCTAACCCTAACCCTAACCCTAACCCTAACCCTAACCCTAACCCTAACCCTAACCCTAACCCTAACCCTAACCCTAACCCTAACCCTAACCCTAACCCTAACCCTAACCCTAACCCTAACCCTAACCCTAACCCTAACCCTAACCCTAACCCTAACCCTAACCCTAACCCTAACCCTAACCCTAACCCTAACCCTAACCCTAACCCTAACCCTAACCCTAACCCTAACCCTAACCCTAACCCTAACCCTAACCCTAACCCTAACCCTAACCCTAACCCTAACCCTAACCCTAACCCTAACCCTAACCCTAACCCTAACCCTAACCCTAACCCTAACCCTAACCCTAACCCTAACCCTAACCCTAACCCTAACCCTAACCCTAACCCTAACCCTAACCCTAACCCTAACCCTAACCCTAACCCTAACCCTAACCCTAACCCTAACCCTAACCCTAACCCTAACCCTAACCCTAACCCTAACCCTAACCCTAACCCTAACCCTAACCCTAACCCTAACCCTAACCCTAACCCTAACCCTAACCCTAACCCTAACCCTAACCCTAACCCTAACCCTAACCCTAACCCTAACCCTAACCCTAACCCTAACCCTAACCCTAACCCTAACCCTAACCCTAACCCTAACCCTAACCCTAACCCTAACCCTAACCCTAACCCTAACCCTAACCCTAACCCTAACCCTAACCCTAACCCTAACCCTAACCCTAACCCTAACCCTAACCCTAACCCTAACCCTAACCCTAACCCTAACCCTAACCCTAACCCTAACCCTAACCCTAACCCTAACCCTAACCCTAACCCTAACCCTAACCCTAACCCTAACCCTAACCCTAACCCTAACCCTAACCCTAACCCTAACCCTAACCCTAACCCTAACCCTAACCCTAACCCTAACCCTAACCCTAACCCTAACCCTAACCCTAACCCTAACCCTAACCCTAACCCTAACCCTAACCCTAACCCTAACCCTAACCCTAACCCTAACCCTAACCCTAACCCTAACCCTAACCCTAACCCTAACCCTAACCCTAACCCTAACCCTAACCCTAACCCTAACCCTAACCCTAACCCTAACCCTAACCCTAACCCTAACCCTAACCCTAACCCTAACCCTAACCCTAACCCTAACCCTAACCCTAACCCTAACCCTAACCCTAACCCTAACCCTAACCCTAACCCTAACCCTAACCCTAACCCTAACCCTAACCCTAACCCTAACCCTAACCCTAACCCTAACCCTAACCCTAACCCTAACCCTAACCCTAACCCTAACCCTAACCCTAACCCTAACCCTAACCCTAACCCTAACCCTAACCCTAACCCTAACCCTAACCCTAACCCTAACCCTAACCCTAACCCTAACCCTAACCCTAACCCTAACCCTAACCCTAACCCTAACCCTAACCCTAACCCTAACCCTAACCCTAACCCTAACCCTAACCCTAACCCTAACCCTAACCCTAACCCTAACCCTAACCCTAACCCTAACCCTAACCCTAACCCTAACCCTAACCCTAACCCTAACCCTAACCCTAACCCTAACCCTAACCCTAACCCTAACCCTAACCCTAACCCTAACCCTAACCCTAACCCTAACCCTAACCCTAACCCTAACCCTAACCCTAACCCTAACCCTAACCCTAACCCTAACCCTAACCCTAACCCTAACCCTAACCCTAACCCTAACCCTAACCCTAACCCTAACCCTAACCCTAACCCTAACCCTAACCCTAACCCTAACCCTAACCCTAACCCTAACCCTAACCCTAACCCTAACCCTAACCCTAACCCTAACCCTAACCCTAACCCTAACCCTAACCCTAACCCTAACCCTAACCCTAACCCTAACCCTAACCCTAACCCTAACCCTAACCCTAACCCTAACCCTAACCCTAACCCTAACCCTAACCCTAACCCTAACCCTAACCCTAACCCTAACCCTAACCCTAACCCTAACCCTAACCCTAACCCTAACCCTAACCCTAACCCTAACCCTAACCCTAACCCTAACCCTAACCCTAACCCTAACCCTAACCCTAACCCTAACCCTAACCCTAACCCTAACCCTAACCCTAACCCTAACCCTAACCCTAACCCTAACCCTAACCCTAACCCTAACCCTAAACATAACCCAGTGTAACTGATAACGATACTTCTAAACCACAAGAAAGGTCAGGAACAAAGACTAGAACCAGCAGAGTGTATTCAAAGCAAGAGACAGAAAAAACCCAGACCTGAGCTCTGTCTTCAAATCTGAAAAAAGATGAATATTAAGTTTCTAGAAAATAATACACCACCCAGACTTACCAGAGATCAACCTTTATAAACAAACCCTAGAGGAAATCACAAAACAATTAAAATTAGCATATTGAAAACTCAAGTATTTCATTCATTAAAAGAATCACTCTTCTCCCTTTTTTCCCTCACTTCAGTAAGTGAGAGAGTTAAAGGGGGGGACAGAGTACACAGCCCGATCCGGCGGGGGAGGGCTAGCCCGGACAGGCTTCTCTCCCTGACTCTGTTTCCCTCATTTCATTTTGTTATCACAAGAAATTAGGAATATATCAAATTTAAGATTTTAATAATTTTAAATTAATAAATTATAAATAAATTGTTTTAAATTAATGAATTATATATCTATATATTGGTTTAATGATTAATTAAGAGTTATATTACTTTGTCAGATAAATAAAACCCACAATTATTCAATTTTAAACAGGTTTAATAGATTACCATCTGGACCACCTGCAGCAATGCATTCTGGGAAAATGAACACTTCCTGAAAAAAGTCCCGTTTTTCTCTAAATATCTCTGCAGATTAGCCACACAAAATTAAAATTATAGGATAATTACCATCCCCAGAGGAAGAACTCTTAACAAAGACCATGTTAGAGTATAAAATTTAAAACGTGATAACACCATAACTAAGAGTGACTACACACAGAGTATAGTGGACACACATGCAAGCAGCACTCTAAGGCAAATCATGGAGGAATCCAAGATCAGTCTGCTGTTGTAATAAGATTAAAGCATGTCCTGGTGTCTAGCGGTGTATGAAACCCAGAACAGCACTTATAATTTAAAACTTAATTAGCTTCATAGCTCCTAGCTTCTAGGTTCTAGCTTTTAGGTTCTAGCTCCTAGCTTCACAGCATTCAGCTCCTGCTTCAAAACCAACAGAAGGATGAACACCGTGATGCTTCAACCCCCACTGACCCCTGAGCAGTGTGTGAGTATGACCCAGCTGTCCTATCAAGGTCGAACTACTGAAGAGGCTTAAACCTGAAAGGATGCTCACTCCAGAGTCTCTTCTAGGACTGGAACTCAGAACCAGAGCCCTACACCTCATTCAGAATTTTAACCATTATCCTAACCTTAACCAAAACCTTTACTCTAAACCTAACCAAGTTAACCTGACGCCTGAACCTAACGCCTGAACCTAACCTGGTAAATCTAGGCCTAACCCTAACCCTTATTCTAACCCTAACCAAGGAACCCAGGCCTAAACCTAAGATAGTAATCTGATGCCTAACCCTAAAACCTTACCCTAACCAGTTCCTAAACAAAACCGTTAATCCTTCCTAAATTACCTTAGAATTAGATTACAATTAAATTATTTGGACACACACTGGGGTTTGATCAACCTCGGCTGGGCCTCCCTCAGGTGAGGGTGTCTAGTCGTAATGGCCGAAACATCCAGTGATCCTGAGGTCAACTACTGATGATGTGTTCAATCAAACTAGGAAATCAAAATAGTGCCTATAGAAAAAAATAGTCCAACCAACTCCGTTTAAATTAAACAAACAACCACCTCGTTTTTTTTAAAAATAAAAAAAACCAATTTGGCAAAGGGAATATGTGAGAATGGGGGGTCTTAATGACGAGCGTCGGCCAGTGCATTGCCTTTGGCGCCCTAATCCAAACTGCCCAGTCGTTGGACGAAGCAGGGGGTGTCATCGAGATATCTCTTCTAACCCTAACCCTAACCCTAACCCTAACCCTAACCCTAACCCTAACCCTAACCCTAACCCTAACCCTAACCCTAACCCTAACCCTAACCCTAACCCTAACCCTAACCCGGGCACCACTACTCCCCACCCCCATCCAGCGCCAGACAACACTGGATGGACTACCACCACTACCTCAACGACTCAGACATGACCGCCCATACCAGACGAACAGACAAAAGACATTCCCCTTACCCCAAACCAGGCCCCCCCTACAACCGACACTACCTGACCACCCCATACCCAAACCAAGACGTAAACCACCGAACGGACTGCCGACTTACCCAGTTTATAACAAGGGCCCTCTACAAACACAGAGGGCACCTATACATCTTGCTTCAAAACAAATCCCTCCTGACCCAAACACCTCCACCCCTCCCTCAGTAAGGGGCAAGAAAGTAGTCTCCTGGGGACCCGAACCGGTCTCCCAGGAGGCAGAAATTACCATAAAACCCAACCCCAAACTCTCCCCCATCCTACCCTCAGTGACTAGACGGAAAACCCCAATGACACGACTACCCCTAAGCCCCAGTACCCCCAACTCACCGACAGTCAGTGCAGTACCAGAACCAAGAAGACGAACACAGCAAACACAAGCCCTTATTCACCAAATACCGGACACACATAACAATACCCTGGAACTCCAGTCTATATCCCTTAACACACACAGTTTTTCCAATGTTTCGACCAGCAATCTTGACATCATTTCCTCTCTCCCCTCTACACCCACAGGTGTTGCTGGTCCCCGGATTGGCACAATGGAACAGCGAGGAGCTCCGGCAACCACAACGGGAGGTTCACCTAACATGATGAGCGGGCAATTAAAGGCTAACAATGCCATTCAAGCCGTGTCTGAGACCTCCCTACCACTACTTGGAAGTCCACCTCCCACTTGTGCCATTCGGGGATCCAGCACACCATCACCCCCCGACGATAGCCCCGCAGGACCCTCCTCCACCTCCTCCCCATTCACCCTACCACCATACACTCCTACATCAGGTAAATACCACCCCACATCACATATCGCCCGACACACCAGGAAACTCCAGGACTGGTCTTTCAAAAGCCGTAGACCAGTCCTGGTGTTGGGGGATTCAAATATCAACAGAATTCCCCCCCCACAACAACCCGGACTTACAACTGGACAGCTACCCGGGGGCCAACATGTACCATTTTCTAAAAATCTGTGAAAAAACGGTCCCCAACCCAGCAGTAAAAATAGTGGTCCTCTCCATCGGGATTAATAATAAGGACCAGGACCCCAGGCAGACCTCCTGCAAACAATTAAAATCCCTTTACAAACAGGCCCAACTTGCCTTCCCTAATGCTGACATCTACTTCCCAATAATTAACTTCTCGGACAACCTCACCATTAAACAACAACACAATCTCAAATATATAAACAACACTATAGCCACATACTTCCCGTTTTTAGCAGAGATCCCCCATGACACCTTTTTAACTGAAAAAGACAACATCCATTGGAAGCCGGCCACTGCCAAACTCATCTTCAATTACTGGTTAAAACAATTAAATTTATAATAACACCCAAACTCAACCCTAACCCTAACCCTAACCAAGATCCCCCCGGACCTAACCCTAACCCCGATGCCCCCAAGTCTAACCCTGACCCAAACCCATATCCTAACCCTAACCCACCCTCCCCCGACCCTAACCCTAACCCCAGCTTTCCCAAGCCTAACCCTAACCCAAATCCTAACCCTAACCAAACCTTCCCCAAACCTAACCCCAACTCTCCCAATCCCAACCCTGACCCAAATCCTAACCCTAACCCTAACCCCTCCGAGACCGCCATCATTCTCCGAATCAACAACCCTGACCCCAGCCCCGCCATGATACCATTTACATCTGCCTTATCTACCCCTGTTTTTTCCGCCCCCCCTTCTTTTTCCGCCAGATCTGCTGCCTGGGGACCCCCAGGACCCCCCGATCGCAACGTCAACACCGGTGGCTTCGGGAGGATTCGAACCGGGGGTCCCGGTGCCAGGGGCGTCGTCTCTGCCATTAGGCCAAATTTCTTTTGATATAGCTCTTTTTGTTTCATTCATTTGAAACCAACAAATTTATTTTTTCTTATAGTTTAATATATTAAAAACAAACCCCCCCCCCCCCTTTTTTTCAGCTGTACTCATAAAATTTCATCAGGCAGAGAGACGCCCACCATCTGCACCAAACCAGGCAGCAGCCAAACCCACCTCTGCCTCTGCCCCTTGGTCCTTGCAGGACGTGCTCTGCCTGGGGAGCGTACCCTGGTCCCCGGGATGAGAGAGCCGAGCCTCCCAACTTGACCACCACCTTACTTAAACCAACTTCCCAACCGGATGAAACCTAGCAGGTCAGTAGGCCAGTGCATATAAGTCATAACCCTGAACCCTGAACCCCAACCCAAACCCAAACCTAACCCTAACCCTAACCCTAACCCTAACCCTAACCCTAACCCTAACCCTAACCCTAACCCTAACCCTAACCCTAACCCTAACCCTAACCCTAACCCTAACCCTAACCCTAACCCTAAGCCTAAGCCTAAACCTAAGTCCCTATTACTATTGCATAACCCTAATTTACATTTACTCTGCCTAAAAAACCTAGTCAGGGATTCTAGCCCTAACCCTAACCATTTTTTAAATTTATGCCTAAACCTAAGTCCCTATTACTATTGCATAACCCTAATTTACATTTACTCTGCCTAAAAAACCTAGTCAGAGATTTTAGCCCTAACCCTAACCATTTTTTAATTTATGCCTAATCCTAAGTCCCTATTACTACTGCATAACCCTAATTTACGTTTGCTCTGCCTAAAAAACCTAGTCAGAGATTTTAGCCCTAACCCTAACCATTTTTTAATTTATGCCTAATCCTAAGTCCCTATTACTACTGCATAACCCTAATTTACGTTTGCTCTGCCTAAAAACCTAGACAGGGATACTAGCCCTAACCTTAACCATTTTTTAATCTATGCCTAAAGCTAAATTTAATTTCATAAAGTGATTACATGGTTTATTAGAATAAAAACACATTGACAACTCAAATAAGGAACATGTGGTCGATGGATAGGTTAGAACAAGCACAGCTTGGCTCTTCATAATTTATTTAAAATCCAAAATTTAATTTCATAAAGTGATCACATGGTTTATTACAATAACAACACATTGACAACTCAAATAAGGAACATGTGGTCGATGGATAGGTTAGAACAAGCACAGCTTGTCTCTACATAATGTGTTTAAAATCATAAAGTCACAAGTTCATTTTTATAAAGTGTGAAAAATATAAAAACAAATAAATATATAATTAAGTTAAAAATATAGATTCATGGATACACGGTATCATGAAGACAATAGAAGGAAACTGGCTTTGTTCACAGTCACAAGAAGTGAAGGATCACAAGTGGAATCAACAAGGGGGAGGAGTCTGAGGGGCAGCTTATATATAGAGGTGCCCTCAGGCTCCTCACTCACTCTTGCTCTGATCATCGTAGTGGAAGGACCTCACAGCTCAGACTTGTAGCCATAGATTTAATATCTTACGTGCCTCATAGACCTGAAGAAGACCCAAGAGGGTCGAAACGTAGTCAGGTGGCACGTTACACAGTGACTCGGTCACGTGTTTTTCAGTTTTGGATTTTATTTTCAGTTTGTTTCTTTGAGTTTTGGTTTTAATTTCATAAATTGGACACTTTATATACAAATTATTGATTAGATATACCTCACTAGTAAATATAAAAAAACCTATTACAGTATTATAAATTATAATTCATTATAGAAAAATACCCAAGGCGATATTAACAACTATTACAACACTTATAAATAAATCAAATCACATAGAACTCAGAATGGGTTACTATGAACAAAACAATGGGGGATGGACGACAGTGACATACGGGAGGCGACAAGGTCGTCCCCGTCAACGCGATTTGGACCCGGTAGCCCCCTGGAGGAAGGACCGTGCACCTTCCGCCACCTCTAAAAGGAGGCGGATTAATTTCCCCTATCCTAACCGGCCAGTGCCTCCTCCAGGTCCTCGCTACCAGGGCCCTCAGTCCAGAACCTACGCGGATGTGACCCGCCAGAATAATAACAGGCCTGTCTTTAGATTCACGGCCCCTGGCGGCAACAGACCACAAAACACCCGTAATCAATACATACCAACTGACCCAGCTTTTGGCAGATTGGCAAGAAAAATGCATTCGGTCATTAAACAGGTTCATCACCTGCAGAATGTAGCTGTAAAACCGGGTAAAGCTGAACCCCAAATGATCTCTCGCATGGTTGAAACCCTGGCCACAATGATAAAACCAGCGGCACCCACTTCCAACACATTGGATTTGATAATGGGGAATGCCAAGAATTGGGGATACAACACACTTCTCATTCTTGAACAGCACTACATTGACGGACTAGAATCGACCATTAAAGATATCTCTAGCGATCTGACCGGTGACTGGAAAACAGCTTTCCAAGTGGCCACTAAATGGGCCCGTAAAAACTTGTCCAGAATCACACAGGAGGTGATAGATCACGCAGAGGCGCTGCTCACAACTTATGAAAACGGGCAGGCTGTATCTGATACAGAACAACAGCCTGCACCGTCACGAGTGACACAACAAACACCGCAACGGACGGAACAAGTGGTGGCACAGGCCCCAAGACGAAACATTGTAAAGAACACAGTGACGACCAGGACTGACACACAAACAGACGAGCCAGGGGTCACGGTTCTGCAGGCTGCCCAGCTGTCCCCTAGGGAACAGAGGACAAAATGCAGAGGGGTCAAACAAAATACTTGCGTTGTATCAGAGGATAGCGCAGCATTGGACATTGAAACAAGTGATGATGACTCTCCAATACCTCCACGTTCAAAGCGTAGGACCAGACCATTGTTGGAGGACTCACCACTTGACACCAATGATGGAGTAGAGGCAGACACAACTCCAAATTTGATCCCTTTGCAGACCTCAGTTCCTAACAAACAAGTAGTTCATAGGGACATACAGGTTTCTGCAATGGTTCACCAACTTCCGGTTCCCCAAAAAGATACATCCGGGGAAGATAGTGAGGGGGAGGATCTATTGTTGGATCTGACCCCGACACCCAAACCACAGACATTCAGGGTAACGAGACACATGAACACCGACCGCAAATTAATGGACTGGGAGTTGACCGTGTTTAAGAAGTGGCTCATCATTGGGGACTCGAATCTGTCCAGAATACCGGCCTATTCAATCCCGGACCTACAAATTGAGAGTTACCCGGGGGCCACCTTCCGCCACGCTCAGGCCATAATGGCAAAAGCAATCTGCAACACGGTGGTTGAAAAAGTGGTCTTGTCTTTTGGTCTCAATTGCAGAGGTCAGAAGGCCAAGATGACTTCGGTCAAACAAATGCAGTCTGCATTAAGAACCGCCAGAATCCATTTTCCATATTCCGAGATCTGGATCCCAGTGATCAATTTTTCTTCGGCTCTGCCTGGCTCAGAGCTAAGCTCTTTACGAACGCTTAACGAACATATACGTAAAAACATGCCGTACCTCAACAAACTGGAGGACAAATTGTTTTTTACGGTTAGTGACAATATCCACTGGACCAAGACAACCGCAGAGGCAATGCTTGTCCACTGGTCTACTTTGTTAAACTTCAGGGCCCCACGAGCCTTCTAAAGGAGGGGGCTAACAGTTCTACATCACAAAATGTGTTAGTATTAGCAAAAGATTTCAGCCTTTCAAAGCCACAATCTGATCTTTTAAACAAAGGCTTGACCTTCATCCCAACGATCGATATAAACAAACATCAGAATAGACAATTAGAAACAGATATTCAAAATTACCATAGAAAAATAAAGTTGGCCTCATATTTTAAAGGATCACAGCAGAAAGAGCTTCTGCCTTACATGGCCCCTTCAGTGTGGACACCACCACCTGACAAGATTCCACCACAGGTGAATCTTTTAATCCAAAAAGACCACGACACTCTTACAACACATTTTAAAAGTTACAAAGAAAAATGTAATCTATCATATGACGAGATTAAAGCTATTAGACAACTGAGCCAAAACAAAAACATTGTTATTAAACCCGCTGATAAGGGGAGTGTTGTAGTAATATTAGGAAGGGAGCAATACGTGATGGAGGCACATAGGCAATTAGACAATCCGACATATTATAAAAAACTGAATGAACCCATATATTTAAAAACAATACCTGTGGTTCATAGTATTTTAAATAAATTACATAAGGATAAATATATAAATAGTAGACAAAAACAGTATTTAAAAGGGGAGAGCCAACCTAGAGTTAGGAGATTCTATATGCTCCCAAAAATCCACAAGGATCCACAAACATGGACTGTACCATTCGAAGTGCCTCCAGGCAGGCCTATTGTTTCTGACTGTGGTAGCGAAACCTACAAAACAGCAGAATTTATTGATCATCATCTCAATCCCTTGTCAATCAAACACACATCATACATCAAAGACACATATCATTTTATAGACATTGTCAAAAACCTACAAATCCCTCAAAATTCATCATTTTTCACCATAGATATAGACAGCTTGTATACTAATATTGACACCCAGGCTGGACTATTGGCTGTAAAAGACATAATGACAAAGTATCCTAATATCAAAAGGCCGGATCAGGCGCTATTAGAACTATTGGAAATAAACCTTACTAAAAATGATTTCGAGTTTAACGGACAATTTTATTTACAAGTAAAAGGTACGGCAATGGGCAAAAAATTTGCACCTGCCTATGCCAACATTTTTATGGCGGATTGGGAGGAAAAAGCCCTGGCAAAATGCCCCAAAAAGCCGCTCCATTATTATAGATATTTGGACGACATTTGGGGGATTTGGACCTACTCTAGGGAGAGTTTTGATGAATTTATTAACGTGTTGAATACACACGATGCTTCTATTACTTTGAAGTATGTTTCAAATGACCATTCGGTAGACTTTCTAGACACTACAGTATTCAAAGGACCAACATTCACACACACACACAAATTGGACATCAAGGTTCATTTTAAGGACACGGACACACACGCGCTGCTCTTTAAAACGAGCTTTCATCCTACGCACACATACAGGGGATTAATAAAATCACAGCTGATGAGATTCCGCAAAATATGTACACGAAGTTCGGATTTCATAACAGCAGGCAAAATACTGTTCAGGGCTCTAAGAAAAAGGGGATATTCCAGATCATTTCTAAGACACTGCTTAAAAAACTATGGAGATCAAAAACCAAAAATAGATAAAAACATGATTCCTCTGATAACAACATTTTCCACTATGAGTAGAATAATAAATAACAAACTTAAAAACAATTTTAAAACAATGATTCAAGATCAGGGACTATTGGATAAATTCCAAGTAATTTCAGCTTATAGGAGGAATAAAAACTTAAAAGATCTATTGGTCAAGGCAACACTTACACCAATACATCAGAAGAAAAACAAGATTTTATTGGAAGTGTTTTGCAAACTTAAATTTGTCAGAAACATGCACACCAAGACAAATTTTATTATTAAACAAAATTTTACACCACAGACATCTAATTGCGTGTATATAATATTCTGCAAAAAATGTGGAAAACAATATGTAGGGGAAACCAAAAATTCAATAGCCACAAGAATGACACAGCATAGGTATAATTTGAGAAACAAGATAAAAACAAATACTCCCCTGGTCAAACATTTTATATCACATGGACCACAATCAATTAAGGTAGCAGGCCTCCAACATAATTCGACTTGGACGGATATGGAACGGAAAAAAATGGAGAGAAGATGGATTTTCCTCCTTAATACGAAGGAGCCAATTGGCTTAAATATAACCTATTAGACTAAATAAGAACTGGACGTGGCATATTGCCCTAAACTTAACCATTTTAGAATCTATGCCTAAACCTAAGTCCCTATTACTATTGCATAACCCTAATTTACATTTACTCTGCCTAAAAAACCTAGTCAGGGATTCTAGCCCTAACCCTAACCATTTTTTAAATTTATGCCTAAACCTAAGTCCCTATTACTATTGCATAACCCTAATTTACATTTACTCTGCCTAAAAAACCTAGTCAGAGATTTTAGCCCTAACCCTAACCATTTTTTAATTTATGCCTAATCCTAAGTCCCTATTACTACTGCATAACCCTAATTTACGTTTGCTCTGCCTAAAAAACCTAGTCAGAGATTTTAGCCCTAACCCTAACCATTTTTTAATTTATGCCTAATCCTAAGTCCCTATTACTACTGCATAACCCTAATTTACGTTTGCTCTGCCTAAAAACCTAGACAGGGATACTAGCCCTAACCTTAACCATTTTTTAATCTATGCCTAAAGCTAAATTTAATTTCATAAAGTGATTACATGGTTTATTAGAATAAAAACACATTGACAACTCAAATAAGGAACATGTGGTCGATGGATAGGTTAGAACAAGCACAGCTTGGCTCTTCATAATTTATTTAAAATCCAAAATTTAATTTCATAAAGTGATCACATGGTTTATTACAATAACAACACATTGACAACTCAAATAAGGAACATGTGGTCGATGGATAGGTTAGAACAAGCACAGCTTGTCTCTACATAATGTGTTTAAAATCATAAAGTCACAAGTTCATTTTTATAAAGTGTGAAAAATATAAAAACAAATAAATATATAATTAAGTTAAAAATATAGATTCATGGATACACGGTATCATGAAGACAATAGAAGGAAACTGGCTTTGTTCACAGTCACAAGAAGTGAAGGATCACAAGTGGAATCAACAAGGGGGAGGAGTCTGAGGGGCAGCTTATATATAGAGGTGCCCTCAGGCTCCTCACTCACTCTTGCTCTGATCATCGTAGTGGAAGGACCTCACAGCTCAGACTTGTAGCCATAGATTTAATATCTTACGTGCCTCATAGACCTGAAGAAGACCCAAGAGGGTCGAAACGTAGTCAGGTGGCACGTTACACAGTGACTCGGTCACGTGTTTTTCAGTTTTGGATTTTATTTTCAGTTTGTTTCTTTGAGTTTTGGTTTTAATTTCATAAATTGGACACTTTATATACAAATTATTGATTAGATATACCTCACTAGTAAATATAAAAAAACCTATTACAGTATTATAAATTATAATTCATTATAGAAAAATACCCAAGGCGATATTAACAACTATTACAACACTTATAAATAAATCAAATCACATAGAACTCAGAATGGGTTACTATGAACAAAACAATGGGGGATGGACGACAGTGACATACGGGAGGCGACAAGGTCGTCCCCGTCAACGCGATTTGGACCCGGTAGCCCCCTGGAGGAAGGACCGTGCACCTTCCGCCACCTCTAAAAGGAGGCGGATTAATTTCCCCTATCCTAACCGGCCAGTGCCTCCTCCAGGTCCTCGCTACCAGGGCCCTCAGTCCAGAACCTACGCGGATGTGACCCGCCAGAATAATAACAGGCCTGTCTTTAGATTCACGGCCCCTGGCGGCAACAGACCACAAAACACCCGTAATCAATACATACCAACTGACCCAGCTTTTGGCAGATTGGCAAGAAAAATGCATTCGGTCATTAAACAGGTTCATCACCTGCAGAATGTAGCTGTAAAACCGGGTAAAGCTGAACCCCAAATGATCTCTCGCATGGTTGAAACCCTGGCCACAATGATAAAACCAGCGGCACCCACTTCCAACACATTGGATTTGATAATGGGGAATGCCAAGAATTGGGGATACAACACACTTCTCATTCTTGAACAGCACTACATTGACGGACTAGAATCGACCATTAAAGATATCTCTAGCGATCTGACCGGTGACTGGAAAACAGCTTTCCAAGTGGCCACTAAATGGGCCCGTAAAAACTTGTCCAGAATCACACAGGAGGTGATAGATCACGCAGAGGCGCTGCTCACAACTTATGAAAACGGGCAGGCTGTATCTGATACAGAACAACAGCCTGCACCGTCACGAGTGACACAACAAACACCGCAACGGACGGAACAAGTGGTGGCACAGGCCCCAAGACGAAACATTGTAAAGAACACAGTGACGACCAGGACTGACACACAAACAGACGAGCCAGGGGTCACGGTTCTGCAGGCTGCCCAGCTGTCCCCTAGGGAACAGAGGACAAAATGCAGAGGGGTCAAACAAAATACTTGCGTTGTATCAGAGGATAGCGCAGCATTGGACATTGAAACAAGTGATGATGACTCTCCAATACCTCCACGTTCAAAGCGTAGGACCAGACCATTGTTGGAGGACTCACCACTTGACACCAATGATGGAGTAGAGGCAGACACAACTCCAAATTTGATCCCTTTGCAGACCTCAGTTCCTAACAAACAAGTAGTTCATAGGGACATACAGGTTTCTGCAATGGTTCACCAACTTCCGGTTCCCCAAAAAGATACATCCGGGGAAGATAGTGAGGGGGAGGATCTATTGTTGGATCTGACCCCGACACCCAAACCACAGACATTCAGGGTAACGAGACACATGAACACCGACCGCAAATTAATGGACTGGGAGTTGACCGTGTTTAAGAAGTGGCTCATCATTGGGGACTCGAATCTGTCCAGAATACCGGCCTATTCAATCCCGGACCTACAAATTGAGAGTTACCCGGGGGCCACCTTCCGCCACGCTCAGGCCATAATGGCAAAAGCAATCTGCAACACGGTGGTTGAAAAAGTGGTCTTGTCTTTTGGTCTCAATTGCAGAGGTCAGAAGGCCAAGATGACTTCGGTCAAACAAATGCAGTCTGCATTAAGAACCGCCAGAATCCATTTTCCATATTCCGAGATCTGGATCCCAGTGATCAATTTTTCTTCGGCTCTGCCTGGCTCAGAGCTAAGCTCTTTACGAACGCTTAACGAACATATACGTAAAAACATGCCGTACCTCAACAAACTGGAGGACAAATTGTTTTTTACGGTTAGTGACAATATCCACTGGACCAAGACAACCGCAGAGGCAATGCTTGTCCACTGGTCTACTTTGTTAAACTTCAGGGCCCCACGAGCCTTCTAAAGGAGGGGGCTAACAGTTCTACATCACAAAATGTGTTAGTATTAGCAAAAGATTTCAGCCTTTCAAAGCCACAATCTGATCTTTTAAACAAAGGCTTGACCTTCATCCCAACGATCGATATAAACAAACATCAGAATAGACAATTAGAAACAGATATTCAAAATTACCATAGAAAAATAAAGTTGGCCTCATATTTTAAAGGATCACAGCAGAAAGAGCTTCTGCCTTACATGGCCCCTTCAGTGTGGACACCACCACCTGACAAGATTCCACCACAGGTGAATCTTTTAATCCAAAAAGACCACGACACTCTTACAACACATTTTAAAAGTTACAAAGAAAAATGTAATCTATCATATGACGAGATTAAAGCTATTAGACAACTGAGCCAAAACAAAAACATTGTTATTAAACCCGCTGATAAGGGGAGTGTTGTAGTAATATTAGGAAGGGAGCAATACGTGATGGAGGCACATAGGCAATTAGACAATCCGACATATTATAAAAAACTGAATGAACCCATATATTTAAAAACAATACCTGTGGTTCATAGTATTTTAAATAAATTACATAAGGATAAATATATAAATAGTAGACAAAAACAGTATTTAAAAGGGGAGAGCCAACCTAGAGTTAGGAGATTCTATATGCTCCCAAAAATCCACAAGGATCCACAAACATGGACTGTACCATTCGAAGTGCCTCCAGGCAGGCCTATTGTTTCTGACTGTGGTAGCGAAACCTACAAAACAGCAGAATTTATTGATCATCATCTCAATCCCTTGTCAATCAAACACACATCATACATCAAAGACACATATCATTTTATAGACATTGTCAAAAACCTACAAATCCCTCAAAATTCATCATTTTTCACCATAGATATAGACAGCTTGTATACTAATATTGACACCCAGGCTGGACTATTGGCTGTAAAAGACATAATGACAAAGTATCCTAATATCAAAAGGCCGGATCAGGCGCTATTAGAACTATTGGAAATAAACCTTACTAAAAATGATTTCGAGTTTAACGGACAATTTTATTTACAAGTAAAAGGTACGGCAATGGGCAAAAAATTTGCACCTGCCTATGCCAACATTTTTATGGCGGATTGGGAGGAAAAAGCCCTGGCAAAATGCCCCAAAAAGCCGCTCCATTATTATAGATATTTGGACGACATTTGGGGGATTTGGACCTACTCTAGGGAGAGTTTTGATGAATTTATTAACGTGTTGAATACACACGATGCTTCTATTACTTTGAAGTATGTTTCAAATGACCATTCGGTAGACTTTCTAGACACTACAGTATTCAAAGGACCAACATTCACACACACACACAAATTGGACATCAAGGTTCATTTTAAGGACACGGACACACACGCGCTGCTCTTTAAAACGAGCTTTCATCCTACGCACACATACAGGGGATTAATAAAATCACAGCTGATGAGATTCCGCAAAATATGTACACGAAGTTCGGATTTCATAACAGCAGGCAAAATACTGTTCAGGGCTCTAAGAAAAAGGGGATATTCCAGATCATTTCTAAGACACTGCTTAAAAAACTATGGAGATCAAAAACCAAAAATAGATAAAAACATGATTCCTCTGATAACAACATTTTCCACTATGAGTAGAATAATAAATAACAAACTTAAAAACAATTTTAAAACAATGATTCAAGATCAGGGACTATTGGATAAATTCCAAGTAATTTCAGCTTATAGGAGGAATAAAAACTTAAAAGATCTATTGGTCAAGGCAACACTTACACCAATACATCAGAAGAAAAACAAGATTTTATTGGAAGTGTTTTGCAAACTTAAATTTGTCAGAAACATGCACACCAAGACAAATTTTATTATTAAACAAAATTTTACACCACAGACATCTAATTGCGTGTATATAATATTCTGCAAAAAATGTGGAAAACAATATGTAGGGGAAACCAAAAATTCAATAGCCACAAGAATGACACAGCATAGGTATAATTTGAGAAACAAGATAAAAACAAATACTCCCCTGGTCAAACATTTTATATCACATGGACCACAATCAATTAAGGTAGCAGGCCTCCAACATAATTCGACTTGGACGGATATGGAACGGAAAAAAATGGAGAGAAGATGGATTTTCCTCCTTAATACGAAGGAGCCAATTGGCTTAAATATAACCTATTAGACTAAATAAGAACTGGACGTGGCATATTGCCCTAAACTTAACCATTTTAGAATCTATGCCTAAACCTAAGTCCCTATTACTATTGCATAACCCTAATTTACATTTACTCTGCCTAAAAAACCTAGTCAGGGATTCTAGCCCTAACCCTAACCATTTTTTAAATTTATGCCTAAACCTAAGTCCCTATTACTATTGCATAACCCTAATTTACATTTACTCTGCCTAAAAAACCTAGTCAGAGATTTTAGCCCTAACCCTAACCATTTTTTAATTTATGCCTAATCCTAAGTCCCTATTACTACTGCATAACCCTAATTTACGTTTGCTCTGCCTAAAAAACCTAGTCAGAGATTTTAGCCCTAACCCTAACCATTTTTTAATTTATGCCTAATCCTAAGTCCCTATTACTACTGCATAACCCTAATTTACGTTTGCTCTGCCTAAAAACCTAGACAGGGATACTAGCCCTAACCTTAACCATTTTTTAATCTATGCCTAAAGCTAAATTTAATTTCATAAAGTGATTACATGGTTTATTAGAATAAAAACACATTGACAACTCAAATAAGGAACATGTGGTCGATGGATAGGTTAGAACAAGCACAGCTTGGCTCTTCATAATTTATTTAAAATCCAAAATTTAATTTCATAAAGTGATCACATGGTTTATTACAATAACAACACATTGACAACTCAAATAAGGAACATGTGGTCGATGGATAGGTTAGAACAAGCACAGCTTGTCTCTACATAATGTGTTTAAAATCATAAAGTCACAAGTTCATTTTTATAAAGTGTGAAAAATATAAAAACAAATAAATATATAATTAAGTTAAAAATATAGATTCATGGATACACGGTATCATGAAGACAATAGAAGGAAACTGGCTTTGTTCACAGTCACAAGAAGTGAAGGATCACAAGTGGAATCAACAAGGGGGAGGAGTCTGAGGGGCAGCTTATATATAGAGGTGCCCTCAGGCTCCTCACTCACTCTTGCTCTGATCATCGTAGTGGAAGGACCTCACAGCTCAGACTTGTAGCCATAGATTTAATATCTTACGTGCCTCATAGACCTGAAGAAGACCCAAGAGGGTCGAAACGTAGTCAGGTGGCACGTTACACAGTGACTCGGTCACGTGTTTTTCAGTTTTGGATTTTATTTTCAGTTTGTTTCTTTGAGTTTTGGTTTTAATTTCATAAATTGGACACTTTATATACAAATTATTGATTAGATATACCTCACTAGTAAATATAAAAAAACCTATTACAGTATTATAAATTATAATTCATTATAGAAAAATACCCAAGGCGATATTAACAACTATTACAACACTTATAAATAAATCAAATCACATAGAACTCAGAATGGGTTACTATGAACAAAACAATGGGGGATGGACGACAGTGACATACGGGAGGCGACAAGGTCGTCCCCGTCAACGCGATTTGGACCCGGTAGCCCCCTGGAGGAAGGACCGTGCACCTTCCGCCACCTCTAAAAGGAGGCGGATTAATTTCCCCTATCCTAACCCTAACCCTAACCCTAACCCTAACCCTAACCCTAACCCTAACCCTAACCCTAACCCTAACCCTAACCCTAACCTCCCGCCTGGCTTTTTTGTACACTGATACGGTTTTTTCGGAGTTTCCTCCTGTTTTCATTAGGATATCTACCAGGAACTACAAACAAAGGCACCTGAACCTAGTCCCGCTGGACCACTGCCAAATCGCCACCCCAGCTCCAAGGCCCAGGAACACGCCATCAACTAACCACTGGACCTAGGAGGCCTCCACCTACGCTACCAGGGTAAGAGCCCCCTCCAGTGACTTTTAAAATGTTTTATAGCAGAGTTAAGCCCGTACCGTCGAGTGGTGTAGGACGCGGACCACAGCTCACACACAACACAGCCCTACAACCCCTGATGTCTTTAAACATGCACTCATCACAATACAAACACAACCCTACACGCCGGCTAACAAACATGAACGCAGCACCCATCAACACATGGAACCAGGTACCGGACCCAGCCACCCGTACTGCGTCAAAACAAATATTTCAATTAATACAGGCTATACACCATAAACACACAACAGACAATTCATTAACTACCAACACTTTTCCACCTGGGATGATGCGTCAGGTCACCAGACTGACTGACTTCATCAAACCGGCTACACCATCAGACACCACACGTCACAAAATTAAAAACAATACAGACAACTGGATGAGAACAAACATGGCCATACTACAGGAACATTACACCAACACAATACACACCCTCGGCCGCACACCACACAACCCCATAGCCTTGCAAATAGCCACCGGATGGGCTAGGAAACGGTATGGCCAGAGACTCCGGGCAGACACTATTTCGGCTACAGAAGGTATTCTGCAGCAGCATAATACTACTAGTAACAATAATGAACCTTCTTTTAAACGGAAGAGCAGGTTGGAAGGCTCCCTCTCCACCATCCCGGAATTATCCGATGAAGAGGAATTCCCACCACTACCGGTCATCATCAGTAAGTCACCCCCTGCATTTCAGCCATATCCAATTCGACAGTTCCGGGCACCACTACTCCCCACCCCCATCCAGCGCCAGACAACACTGGATGGACTACCACCACTACCTCAACGACTCAGACATGACCGCCCATACCAGACGAACAGACAAAAGACATTCCCCTTACCCCAAACCAGGCCCCCCCTACAACCGACACTACCTGACCACCCCATACCCAAACCAAGACGAAAACCACCAAACGGACTGCCGACCTACCCAGTTTATAACAAGGGCCCTCTTCAAACACAGAGGGCACCTATACATCTTGCTTCAAAACAAACCCCTCCTGACCCAAACACCTCCACCCCTCCCTCAGTGAGGGGCAAGAAAGTAGTCTCCTGGGGACCCGAACCGGTCTCCCAGGAGGCAGAAATTACCATAAAACCCAACCCCAAACTCTCCCCTATCCTACCCTCAGTGACTAGACGGAAAACCCCAATGACACGACTACCCCTAAGCCCCAGTACCCCCGACTCACCGACAGTTAGTACAGTACCAGAACCAAGAAGACAAACACAGCAAACCCAAGCCCTTATTCACCAAATACCGGACACACATAACAATACCCTAGAACTCCAATCTATATCCCTTAACACACACAGTTTTTCAAATGTTTCGACCAGCAATCTTGACACCATTTCCTCTCTCCCCTCTACACCCACAGGTGTTGCTGGTCCCCGGATTGGCACAATGGAACAGCGAGGAGCTCCGGCAACCACAACGGGAGGTTCACCTAACATGATGAGCGGGCAATTAAAGGCTAACAATGCCATTCAAGCCCTGTCTGAGACCTCCCTACCACTACTTGGAAGTCCACCTCCCACTTGTGCCATTCGGGGATCCAGCACACCTTCACCCCCCGACGATAGCCCCGCAGGACCCTCCTCCACCTCCTCCCCATTCACCCTACCACCATACACTCCTACATCAGGTAAATACCACCCCACATCACATATCGCCCGACACACCAGGAAACTCCAGGACTGGTCTTTCAAAAGCCGTAGACCAGTCCTGGTGTTGGGGGATTCAAATATCAACAGAATCCCCCCCCACAACAACCCGGACTTACAACTGGACAGCTACCCGGGGGCCAACATGTACCATTTTCTAAAAATCTGTGAAAAAACGGTCCCCAACCCAGCAGTAAAAATAGTGGTCCTCTCCATCGGGATTAATAATAAGGACCAGGACCCCAGGCAGACCTCCTGCAAACAATTAAAATCCCTTTACAAACAGGCCCAACTTGCCTTCCCTAATGCTGACATCTACTTCCCGATAATTAACTTCTCGGACAACCTCACCATTAAACAACAACACAATCTCAAATATATAAACAACACTATAGCCACATACTTCCCGTTTTTAGCAGAGATCCCCCATGACACCTTTTTAACTGAAAAAGACAACATCCATTGGAAGCCGGCCACTGCTAAACTCATCTTCAGTTACTGGTTAAAACAATTAAATTTATAATAACACCCAAACCCAAACCGGGCATAACTGCAACTACAAACCCTGTACCCCACAATGACCCCGCAGTCGACTTGGGGTGGAGCTCCACATCAAACATACTTAACCTATCCTCATTATTTACTCCGACTACAGACCAGATCCATTTATTGGAAAGGGGTCTTTCATTCATCCCACGCCCGGCAAAGTTTGACTGGGAGGAACTTCATAGGGACCTACATCAATATAACCGAAGGCTAAAAATTATTAGTCATTTTTATGGTAAACCGGACCACATCCAGACACCCTTCATCCACAAATCTAATTGGGAACCCAGCACGGCTCAATCACACACAGCCACAATAAACCTGGTGCAAAAGAACAAACAGGCCCTGCGTTACTACCGGCCCCCAGGGGACGTTGCAGACAACCTCTCGGGGCTGGAACGCAGGGCCTTAGAAGAACTTACCCAAAATCCCAATATCATCATTAAACCCGCGGACAAAGGCTCCAAAATAGTTATCATGGATAGACAGCAGTATTTACTGGAGGCAAACAGACAACTCTCAAACACTACACATTATAAACCCATTCCGTCAGACTTACAAGCTCATACTCAACCACTTCTCCGCAACATCATACAAACCCTATATGACAATAAAACCATTAACCACAAGCAAAAAATCTATTTATTTGGCCCTGACCAACCCCGCCCCCGACAGTTTTATTTACTACCAAAAATCCACAAGGAACCCCCATCATGGACCATTCCCTATGAAGTTCCCCCCGGCAGACCTATAGTTTCAGATTGTAATAGCACTTCATATCACATCTCAGAATACATAGACCATTTTCTTGGACCCCTTTCCAATAAACACCCCAGTTACATCAAGGACACCTATCATTTCATAGACACCATCCGGCCCATGGTTGTTCCAAACCAGTCATATTTATTTACAATAGACATAGACAGTTTGTACACAAATATCAATACACAAACCGGTATCAAGGCTATCAGATCCATCTTCAATAACAACCCCGACAACAATAGACCGGACAACGAAATCATTCAACTCCTGACCCTCTGTCTCAACAATAACGATTTTTCATTCAACAACAAGCAATTCCTACAAATCCACGGAACGGCCATGGGTCAGCGATACGCACCATCATACGCTAACATCTACATGAGCGAGTGGGAGCGAGAGGCACTAGCCAAGTGCACACACCAACCCCTTACCTACCTCCGATTTTTAGACGACATTTTTGGCATCTGGCAACACGACATCTCTTTATTTTCTGACTTCATAGACACATTGAATAGCCACCACCCATCCATTAAAGTTAAATACATCATAGATCCACTACAAGTAAATTTTCTGGATACAACTGTTTTTTTTGACCGGTCAAATAATTTATCATACTCACAATTACTCACCAAGGTTTATTTTAAAACAACAGATACACACGCCCTGCTCCATAAAACAAGCTATCATCCGAAACACACATTTAAAGGTATCATTAAATCCCAAATCATCCGCTTCTACAGAATATCATCCCTGGCTATAGATCTTCATTCATCCATCTCCATCCTTTTTTGTAGTCTCAGGAAAAGGGGCTACTCAAAACGCTTCCTCCGCCAAATCAAGAACAGCACTTTGGCGTCTCTCGCTCCTACTCGCTTCATTCCCCGTATTGCTCCACCCCAAGTCCCGGTCTCGGAGGGCATCCCGCCCACAGGTCCCCTACCGGTATACCCTAACCCTAACCCTAAACCGGATCCCAACCTCAACCCAAATCCTAACCCTAACCAAGATCCCCCCAGACCTAACCCTAACCCCAATGCTCCCAAATCTAACCCTGACCCAAACCCATATCCTAACCCTAACCCACCCTCCCCCGACCCTAACCCTAACCCCAGCTTTCCTAAGCCTAACTCTAACCCTAACCTAGATCCCCCCGGACCTAACCCTAACCCCAATGCTCCCAAGTCCAACCCTGACCCAAACCCATATCCTAACCCTAACCCACCCTCCCCCGACCCTAACCCTAACCCCAGCTTTCCCAAGCCTAACCCTATCCCAAATCCTAACCCTAACCAAACCTTCCCCAAACCTAACCCTAACCCCAATCCTAACCCTGACCCAAATCCTAACCCTAACCCCTCCGAGACCGCCATCATTCGCCGAACCAACAACCCTGACCCCAACCCCGCCATAATACCATTTATATCTACCTTTTCACACAAAATCACCGGTTTACATGGGATTATCAAGTACAACTTTACCCAGATCCAATCAGTACAGCCGGCTTTCAAAAACCATACCACCATATCAGCATACAGAAAGAACAAAAACCTCCATAGCTTATTAATACGGTCCAAGTACTCAGACAACAAACCATCAACACAAACACAGTACCATATACATTACAGAAACAGGAAATTCATTTCAAACATCCACAGCAATAAAGCTTCCCCTACATTAGGCACATTTACACTAAACACCAGTAACGTCATTTACATCATTACATGCACCACCTGCAATAAACATTACGTCGGCGAAACAAAACATACCATCCTCACCCGACTCAAACAACACCTGTATAACATTGGGGAAGGCAAACTCACCACCCCCATGGTCTTTCATTTCCAACGTCATCCGGTCAGCAGTCTAATCATTTCAGGCCTAGAAGCACAGGACCACTGGACCATTGGGCAGAGAAAAAGAGCAGAGAAATCATGGATCTTCAAACTGGACACCATCATCCCAACAGGTCTAAATGACAAATAACCACCAGTCCATCTTACCTGTCCATTGTTAAACCCCCTGTTTTTTCCACCCCCCCTTCTTTTTCCGCCAGATCTGCTGCCTGGGGACCCCCAGGACCCCCCGATTGCAACATCAACACCAATGGCTTCGGGAGGATTCGAACCGGGGGTCCCGGTGCCAGGGGCGTCGTCTCTGCCATTAGGCCAAATTTCTTTCTATATACTCTTTTTGTTTCATTCATTTGAAACCAACAAACTTATTTTTTCTTATAGTTTAATATACTAAAAACAAACCCCCCCCCCCCCCCCCTTTTTTTCAGCTGTACCCATAAAGTTCCATCGGGCGGAGAGACGCCCACCGTCTGCACCGGACCGGGCAGCAGCCGAGCCCACCTCTGCCTCTGCCCCATGGTCCTTGCAGGACGTGCTCTGCCTGGGGAGCGTGCCCTGGTCCCCGGGATGAGAGAGCTGGGCCTTCCCAACTTGACCACCACCTTACGTAAACCAACTTCCCAACCGGATGAAACCTAGCAGGTCAGTAGGCCAGTGCATATAAGTCATAACCCTGAACCCTGAACCCCAACCCAAACCCAAACCTAACCCTAACCCTAACCCTAACCCTAACCCTAACCCTAACCCTAACCCTAACCTGGTAAATCTAGGCCTAACCCTAACCCTTATTCTAACCCTAACCAAGGAACCCAGGCCTAAACCTAAGATAGTAATCTGATGCCTAACCCTAAAACCTTACCCTAACCAGTTCCTAAACAAAACCGTTAATCCTTCCTAAATTACCTTAGAGTTAGATTACAATTAAATTATTTGGACACACACTGGGGTTTGATCAACCTCGGCTGGGCCTCCCTCAGGTGAGGGTGTCTAGTCGTAATGGCCGAAACATCCAGTGATCCTGAGGTCAACTACTGATGATGTGTTCAATCAAACTAGGAAATCAAAATAGTGCCTATAGAAAAAAATAGTCCAACCAACTCCGTTTAAATTAAACAAACAACCACCTCGTTTTTTTTAAAAATAAAAAAAACCAATTTGGCAAAGGGAATATGTGAGAATGGGGGGTCTTAATGACGAGCGTCGGCCAGTGCATTGCCTTTGGCGCCCTAATCCAAACTGCCCAGTCGTTGGACGAAGCAGGGGGTGTCATCGAGATATCTCTTCTAACCCTAACCCAGCCCGAGCCATCGGACGAGCGAGCCCTCTTTGAAAAACGATTTGCATATTCCCACCAAAACAATTCTCCTCTCTCCTCCATTTCCAATAGGAAACAGGAAAACGCCTTTTTTTCTCTCTCTCTTAGGCTCCCTACACCTGCAACCAAGAATCAACGCAAGGATGTGAACTGATGGGTGACACAAAGGAGTAAAGAACTAGTCTAAGGACCCCAAATCCTCAAACATAACCCAGTGTAACTGATAACGATACTTCTAAACCACAAGAAAGGTCAGGAACAAAGACTAGAACCAGCAGAGTTTATTCAAAGCAAGAGACAGAAAAAACCCAGACCTGAGCTCTGTCTTCAAATCTGAAAAAAGATGAATATTAAGTTTCTAGAAAATAATACACCACCCAGACTTACCGGAGATCAACCTTTATAAACAAACCCTAGAGGAAATCACAAAACAATTAAAATTAGCATATTGAAAACTCAAGTATTTCATTCATTAAAAGAATCACTCTTCTCCCTTTTTTCCCTCACTTCAGTAAGTGAGAGAGTTAAAGGGGGGGACAGAGTACACAGCCCGATCCGGCGGGGGAGGGCTAGCCCGGACAGGCTTCTCTCCCTGACTCTGTTTCCCTCATTTCATTTTGTTATCACAAGAAATTAGGAATATATCAAATTTAAGATTTTAATAATTTTAAATAAATTAATAAATTATAAATAAATTGTTTTAAATTAATGAATTATATATCTATATATTGGTTTAATGATTAATTAAGAGTTATATTACTTTGTCAGATAAATAAAACCCACAATTATTCAATTTTAAACAGGTTTAATAGATTACCATCTGGACCACCTGCAGCAATGCATTCTGGGAAAATGAACACTTCCTGAAAAAAGTCCCGTTTTTCTCTAAATATCTCTGCAGATTAGCCACACAAAATTAAAATTATAGGATAATTACCAAAACACAAAGGAGTAAAGAACTAGTCTAAGGACCCCAAATCCTCAAACATAACCCAGTGTAACTGATAACGATACTTCTAAACCACAAGAAAGGTCAGGAACAAAGACTAGAACCAGCAGAGTTTATTCAAAGCAAGAGACAGAAAAAACCCAGACCTGAGCTCTGTCTTCAAATCTGAAAAAAGATGAATATTAAGTTTCTAGAAAATAATACACCACCCAGACTTACCAGAGATCAACCTTTATAAACAAACCCTAGAGGAAATCACAAAACAATTAAAATTAGCATATTGAAAACTCAAGTATTTCATTCATTAAAAGAATCACTCTTCTCCCTTTTTTCCCTCACTTCAGTAAGTGAGAGAGTTAAAGGGGGGGACAGAGTACACAGCCCGATCCGGCGGGGGAGGGCTAGCCCGGACAGGCTTCTCTCCCTGACTCTGTTTCCCTCATTTCATTTTGTTATCACAAGAAATTAGGAATATATCAAATTTAAGATTTTAATAATTTTAAATTAATAAATTATAAATAAATTGTTTTAAATTAATGAATTATATATCTATATATTGGTTTAATGATTAATTAAGAGTTATATTACTTTGTCAGATAAATAAAACCCACAATTATTCAATTTTAAACAGGTTTAATAGATTACCATCTGGACCACCTGCAGCAATGCATTCTGGGAAAATGAACACTTCCTGAAAAAAGTCCCGTTTTTCTCTAAATATCTCTGCAGATTAGCCACACAAAATTAAAATTATAGGATAATTACCATCCCCAGAGGAAGAACTCTTAACAAAGACCATGTTAGAGTATAAAATTTAAAACGTGATAACACCATAACTAAGAGTGACTACACACAGAGTATAGTGGACACACATGCAAGCAGCACTCTAAGGCAAATCATGGAGGAATCCAAGATCAGTCTGCTGTTGTAATAAGATTAAAGCATGTCCTGGTGTCTAGCGGTGTATGAAACCCAGAACAGCACTTATAATTTAAAACTTAATTAGCTTCATAGCTCCTAGCTCCTAGCTTCTAGGTTCTAGCTTTTAGGTTCTAGCTCCTAGCTTCACAGCATTCAGCTCCTGCTTTAAAACCAACAGAAGGATGAACACCGTGATGCTTCAACCCCCACTGACCCCTGAGCAGTGTGTGAGTATGACCCAGCTGTCCTATCAAGGTCGAACTACTGAAGAGGCTTAAACCTGAAAGGATGCTCACTCCAGAGTCTCTTCTTGGACTGGAACTCAGAACCAGAGCCCTGCACCTCATTCAGAATTTTAACCATTATCCTAACCTTAACCAAAACCTTTACTCTAAACCTAACCAAGTTAACCTGACGCCTGAACCTAACGCCTGAACCTAACCTGGTAAATCTAGGCCTAACCCTAACCCTTATTCTAACCCTAACCAAGGAACCCAGGCCTAAACCTAAGATAGTAATCTGATGCCTAACCCTAAAACCTTACCCTAACCAGTTCCTAAACAAAACCGTTAATCCTTCCTAAATTACCTTAGAGTTAGATTACAATTAAATTATTTGGACACACACTGGGGTTTGATCAACCTCGGCTGGGCCTCCCTCAGGTGAGGGTGTCTAGTCGTAATGGCCGAAACATCCAGTGATCCTGAGGTCAACTACTGATGATGTGTTCAATCAAACTAGGAAATCAAAATAGTGCCTATAGAAAAAAATAGTCCAACCAACTCCGTTTAAATTAAACAAACAACCACCTCGTTTTTTTTTTAAAAATAAAAAAAACCAATTTGGCAAAGGGAATATGTGAGAATGGGGGGTCTTAATGACGAGCGTCGGCCAGTGCATTGCCTTTGGCGCCCTAATCCAAACTGCCCAGTCGTTGGACGAAGCAGGGGGTGTCATCGAGATATCTCTTCTAACCCTAACCCAGCCCGAGCCATCGGACGAGCGAGCCCTCTTTGAAAAACGATTTGCATATTCCCACCAAAACAATTCTCCTCTCTCCTCCATTTCCAATAGGAAACAGGAAAACGCCTTTTTTTCTCTCTCTCTTAGGCTCCCTACACCTGCAACCAAGAATCAACGCAAGGATGTGAACTGATGGGTGACACAAAGGAGTAAAGAACTAGTCTAAGGACCCCAAATCCTCAAACATAACCCAGTGTAACTGATAACGATACTTCTAAACCACAAGAAAGGTCAGGAACAAAGACTAGAACCAGCAGAGTTTATTCAAAGCAAGAGACAGAAAAAACCCAGACCTGAGCTCTGTCTTCAAATCTGAAAAAAGATGAATATTAAGTTTCTAGAAAATAATACACCACCCAGACTTACCGGAGATCAACCTTTATAAACAAACCCTAGAGGAAATCACAAAACAATTAAAATTAGCATATTGAAAACTCAAGTATTTCATTCATTAAAAGAATCACTCTTCTCCCTTTTTTCCCTCACTTCAGTAAGTGAGAGAGTTAAAGGGGGGGACAGAGTACACAGCCCGATCCGGCGGGGGAGGGCTAGCCCGGACAGGCTTCTCTCCCTGACTCTGTTTCCCTCATTTCATTTTGTTATCACAAGAAATTAGGAATATATCAAATTTAAGATTTTAATAATTTTAAATAAATTAATAAATTATAAATAAATTGTTTTAAATTAATGAATTATATATCTATATATTGGTTTAATGATTAATTAAGAGTTATATTACTTTGTCAGATAAATAAAACCCACAATTATTCAATTTTAAACAGGTTTAATAGATTACCATCTGGACCACCTGCAGCAATGCATTCTGGGAAAATGAACACTTCCTGAAAAAAGTCCCGTTTTTCTCTAAATATCTCTGCAGATTAGCCACACAAAATTAAAATTATAGGATAATTACCAAAACACAAAGGAGTAAAGAACTAGTCTAAGGACCCCAAATCCTCAAACATAACCCAGTGTAACTGATAACGATACTTCTAAACCACAAGAAAGGTCAGGAACAAAGACTAGAACCAGCAGAGTTTATTCAAAGCAAGAGACAGAAAAAACCCAGACCTGAGCTCTGTCTTCAAATCTGAAAAAAGATGAATATTAAGTTTCTAGAAAATAATACACCACCCAGACTTACCAGAGATCAACCTTTATAAACAAACCCTAGAGGAAATCACAAAACAATTAAAATTAGCATATTGAAAACTCAAGTATTTCATTCATTAAAAGAATCACTCTTCTCCCTTTTTTCCCTCACTTCAGTAAGTGAGAGAGTTAAAGGGGGGGACAGAGTACACAGCCCGATCCGGCGGGGGAGGGCTAGCCCGGACAGGCTTCTCTCCCTGACTCTGTTTCCCTCATTTCATTTTGTTATCACAAGAAATTAGGAATATATCAAATTTAAGATTTTAATAATTTTAAATTAATAAATTATAAATAAATTGTTTTAAATTAATGAATTATATATCTATATATTGGTTTAATGATTAATTAAGAGTTATATTACTTTGTCAGATAAATAAAACCCACAATTATTCAATTTTAAACAGGTTTAATAGATTACCATCTGGACCACCTGCAGCAATGCATTCTGGGAAAATGAACACTTCCTGAAAAAAGTCCCGTTTTTCTCTAAATATCTCTGCAGATTAGCCACACAAAATTAAAATTATAGGATAATTACCATCCCCAGAGGAAGAACTCTTAACAAAGACCATGTTAGAGTATAAAATTTAAAACGTGATAACACCATAACTAAGAGTGACTACACACAGAGTATAGTGGACACACATGCAAGCAGCACTCTAAGGCAAATCATGGAGGAATCCAAGATCAGTCTGCTGTTGTAATAAGATTAAAGCATGTCCTGGTGTCTAGCGGTGTATGAAACCCAGAACAGCACTTATAATTTAAAACTTAATTAGCTTCATAGCTCCTAGCTCCTAGCTTCTAGGTTCTAGCTTTTAGGTTCTAGCTCCTAGCTTCACAGCATTCAGCTCCTGCTTTAAAACCAACAGAAGGATGAACACCGTGATGCTTCAACCCCCACTGACCCCTGAGCAGTGTGTGAGTATGACCCAGCTGTCCTATCAAGGTCGAACTACTGAAGAGGCTTAAACCTGAAAGGATGCTCACTCCAGAGTCTCTTCTTGGACTGGAACTCAGAACCAGAGCCCTGCACCTCATTCAGAATTTTAACCATTATCCTAACCTTAACCAAAACCTTTACTCTAAACCTAACCAAGTTAACCTGACGCCTGAACCTAACGCCTGAACCTAACCTGGTAAATCTAGGCCTAACCCTAACCCTTATTCTAACCCTAACCAAGGAACCCAGGCCTAAACCTAAGATAGTAATCTGATGCCTAACCCTAAAACCTTACCCTAACCAGTTCCTAAACAAAACCGTTAATCCTTCCTAAATTACCTTAGAGTTAGATTACAATTAAATTATTTGGACACACACTGGGGTTTGATCAACCTCGGCTGGGCCTCCCTCAGGTGAGGGTGTCTAGTCGTAATGGCCGAAACATCCAGTGATCCTGAGGTCAACTACTGATGATGTGTTCAATCAAACTAGGAAATCAAAATAGTGCCTATAGAAAAAAATAGTCCAACCAACTCCGTTTAAATTAAACAAACAACCACCTCGTTTTTTTTTTAAAAATAAAAAAAACCAATTTGGCAAAGGGAATATGTGAGAATGGGGGGTCTTAATGACGAGCGTCGGCCAGTGCATTGCCTTTGGCGCCCTAATCCAAACTGCCCAGTCGTTGGACGAAGCAGGGGGTGTCATCGAGATATCTCTTCTAACCCTAACCCAGCCCGAGCCATCGGACGAGCGAGCCCTCTTTGAAAAACGATTTGCATATTCCCACCAAAACAATTCTCCTCTCTCCTCCATTTCCAATAGGAAACAGGAAAACGCCTTTTTTTCTCTCTCTCTTAGGCTCCCTACACCTGCAACCAAGAATCAACGCAAGGATGTGAACTGATGGGTGACACAAAGGAGTAAAGAACTAGTCTAAGGACCCCAAATCCTCAAACATAACCCAGTGTAACTGATAACGATACTTCTAAACCACAAGAAAGGTCAGGAACAAAGACTAGAACCAGCAGAGTTTATTCAAAGCAAGAGACAGAAAAAACCCAGACCTGAGCTCTGTCTTCAAATCTGAAAAAAGATGAATATTAAGTTTCTAGAAAATAATACACCACCCAGACTTACCGGAGATCAACCTTTATAAACAAACCCTAGAGGAAATCACAAAACAATTAAAATTAGCATATTGAAAACTCAAGTATTTCATTCATTAAAAGAATCACTCTTCTCCCTTTTTTCCCTCACTTCAGTAAGTGAGAGAGTTAAAGGGGGGGACAGAGTACACAGCCCGATCCGGCGGGGGAGGGCTAGCCCGGACAGGCTTCTCTCCCTGACTCTGTTTCCCTCATTTCATTTTGTTATCACAAGAAATTAGGAATATATCAAATTTAAGATTTTAATAATTTTAAATAAATTAATAAATTATAAATAAATTGTTTTAAATTAATGAATTATATATCTATATATTGGTTTAATGATTAATTAAGAGTTATATTACTTTGTCAGATAAATAAAACCCACAATTATTCAATTTTAAACAGGTTTAATAGATTACCATCTGGACCACCTGCAGCAATGCATTCTGGGAAAATGAACACTTCCTGAAAAAAGTCCCGTTTTTCTCTAAATATCTCTGCAGATTAGCCACACAAAATTAAAATTATAGGATAATTACCAAAACACAAAGGAGTAAAGAACTAGTCTAAGGACCCCAAATCCTCAAACATAACCCAGTGTAACTGATAACGATACTTCTAAACCACAAGAAAGGTCAGGAACAAAGACTAGAACCAGCAGAGTTTATTCAAAGCAAGAGACAGAAAAAACCCAGACCTGAGCTCTGTCTTCAAATCTGAAAAAAGATGAATATTAAGTTTCTAGAAAATAATACACCACCCAGACTTACCAGAGATCAACCTTTATAAACAAACCCTAGAGGAAATCACAAAACAATTAAAATTAGCATATTGAAAACTCAAGTATTTCATTCATTAAAAGAATCACTCTTCTCCCTTTTTTCCCTCACTTCAGTAAGTGAGAGAGTTAAAGGGGGGGACAGAGTACACAGCCCGATCCGGCGGGGGAGGGCTAGCCCGGACAGGCTTCTCTCCCTGACTCTGTTTCCCTCATTTCATTTTGTTATCACAAGAAATTAGGAATATATCAAATTTAAGATTTTAATAATTTTAAATTAATAAATTATAAATAAATTGTTTTAAATTAATGAATTATATATCTATATATTGGTTTAATGATTAATTAAGAGTTATATTACTTTGTCAGATAAATAAAACCCACAATTATTCAATTTTAAACAGGTTTAATAGATTACCATCTGGACCACCTGCAGCAATGCATTCTGGGAAAATGAACACTTCCTGAAAAAAGTCCCGTTTTTCTCTAAATATCTCTGCAGATTAGCCACACAAAATTAAAATTATAGGATAATTACCATCCCCAGAGGAAGAACTCTTAACAAAGACCATGTTAGAGTATAAAATTTAAAACGTGATAACACCATAACTAAGAGTGACTACACACAGAGTATAGTGGACACACATGCAAGCAGCACTCTAAGGCAAATCATGGAGGAATCCAAGATCAGTCTGCTGTTGTAATAAGATTAAAGCATGTCCTGGTGTCTAGCGGTGTATGAAACCCAGAACAGCACTTATAATTTAAAACTTAATTAGCTTCATAGCTCCTAGCTCCTAGCTTCTAGGTTCTAGCTTTTAGGTTCTAGCTCCTAGCTTCACAGCATTCAGCTCCTGCTTTAAAACCAACAGAAGGATGAACACCGTGATGCTTCAACCCCCACTGACCCCTGAGCAGTGTGTGAGTATGACCCAGCTGTCCTATCAAGGTCGAACTACTGAAGAGGCTTAAACCTGAAAGGATGCTCACTCCAGAGTCTCTTCTTGGACTGGAACTCAGAACCAGAGCCCTGCACCTCATTCAGAATTTTAACCATTATCCTAACCTTAACCAAAACCTTTACTCTAAACCTAACCAAGTTAACCTGACGCCTGAACCTAACGCCTGAACCTAACCTGGTAAATCTAGGCCTAACCCTAACCCTTATTCTAACCCTAACCAAGGAACCCAGGCCTAAACCTAAGATAGTAATCTGATGCCTAACCCTAAAACCTTACCCTAACCAGTTCCTAAACAAAACCGTTAATCCTTCCTAAATTACCTTAGAGTTAGATTACAATTAAATTATTTGGACACACACTGGGGTTTGATCAACCTCGGCTGGGCCTCCCTCAGGTGAGGGTGTCTAGTCGTAATGGCCGAAACATCCAGTGATCCTGAGGTCAACTACTGATGATGTGTTCAATCAAACTAGGAAATCAAAATAGTGCCTATAGAAAAAAATAGTCCAACCAACTCCGTTTAAATTAAACAAACAACCACCTCGTTTTTTTTTTAAAAATAAAAAAAACCAATTTGGCAAAGGGAATATGTGAGAATGGGGGGTCTTAATGACGAGCGTCGGCCAGTGCATTGCCTTTGGCGCCCTAATCCAAACTGCCCAGTCGTTGGACGAAGCAGGGGGTGTCATCGAGATATCTCTTCTAACCCTAACCCAGCCCGAGCCATCGGACGAGCGAGCCCTCTTTGAAAAACGATTTGCATATTCCCACCAAAACAATTCTCCTCTCTCCTCCATTTCCAATAGGAAACAGGAAAACGCCTTTTTTTCTCTCTCTCTTAGGCTCCCTACACCTGCAACCAAGAATCAACGCAAGGATGTGAACTGATGGGTGACACAAAGGAGTAAAGAACTAGTCTAAGGACCCCAAATCCTCAAACATAACCCAGTGTAACTGATAACGATACTTCTAAACCACAAGAAAGGTCAGGAACAAAGACTAGAACCAGCAGAGTTTATTCAAAGCAAGAGACAGAAAAAACCCAGACCTGAGCTCTGTCTTCAAATCTGAAAAAAGATGAATATTAAGTTTCTAGAAAATAATACACCACCCAGACTTACCGGAGATCAACCTTTATAAACAAACCCTAGAGGAAATCACAAAACAATTAAAATTAGCATATTGAAAACTCAAGTATTTCATTCATTAAAAGAATCACTCTTCTCCCTTTTTTCCCTCACTTCAGTAAGTGAGAGAGTTAAAGGGGGGGACAGAGTACACAGCCCGATCCGGCGGGGGAGGGCTAGCCCGGACAGGCTTCTCTCCCTGACTCTGTTTCCCTCATTTCATTTTGTTATCACAAGAAATTAGGAATATATCAAATTTAAGATTTTAATAATTTTAAATAAATTAATAAATTATAAATAAATTGTTTTAAATTAATGAATTATATATCTATATATTGGTTTAATGATTAATTAAGAGTTATATTACTTTGTCAGATAAATAAAACCCACAATTATTCAATTTTAAACAGGTTTAATAGATTACCATCTGGACCACCTGCAGCAATGCATTCTGGGAAAATGAACACTTCCTGAAAAAAGTCCCGTTTTTCTCTAAATATCTCTGCAGATTAGCCACACAAAATTAAAATTATAGGATAATTACCAAAACACAAAGGAGTAAAGAACTAGTCTAAGGACCCCAAATCCTCAAACATAACCCAGTGTAACTGATAACGATACTTCTAAACCACAAGAAAGGTCAGGAACAAAGACTAGAACCAGCAGAGTTTATTCAAAGCAAGAGACAGAAAAAACCCAGACCTGAGCTCTGTCTTCAAATCTGAAAAAAGATGAATATTAAGTTTCTAGAAAATAATACACCACCCAGACTTACCAGAGATCAACCTTTATAAACAAACCCTAGAGGAAATCACAAAACAATTAAAATTAGCATATTGAAAACTCAAGTATTTCATTCATTAAAAGAATCACTCTTCTCCCTTTTTTCCCTCACTTCAGTAAGTGAGAGAGTTAAAGGGGGGGACAGAGTACACAGCCCGATCCGGCGGGGGAGGGCTAGCCCGGACAGGCTTCTCTCCCTGACTCTGTTTCCCTCATTTCATTTTGTTATCACAAGAAATTAGGAATATATCAAATTTAAGATTTTAATAATTTTAAATTAATAAATTATAAATAAATTGTTTTAAATTAATGAATTATATATCTATATATTGGTTTAATGATTAATTAAGAGTTATATTACTTTGTCAGATAAATAAAACCCACAATTATTCAATTTTAAACAGGTTTAATAGATTACCATCTGGACCACCTGCAGCAATGCATTCTGGGAAAATGAACACTTCCTGAAAAAAGTCCCGTTTTTCTCTAAATATCTCTGCAGATTAGCCACACAAAATTAAAATTATAGGATAATTACCATCCCCAGAGGAAGAACTCTTAACAAAGACCATGTTAGAGTATAAAATTTAAAACGTGATAACACCATAACTAAGAGTGACTACACACAGAGTATAGTGGACACACATGCAAGCAGCACTCTAAGGCAAATCATGGAGGAATCCAAGATCAGTCTGCTGTTGTAATAAGATTAAAGCATGTCCTGGTGTCTAGCGGTGTATGAAACCCAGAACAGCACTTATAATTTAAAACTTAATTAGCTTCATAGCTCCTAGCTCCTAGCTTCTAGGTTCTAGCTTTTAGGTTCTAGCTCCTAGCTTCACAGCATTCAGCTCCTGCTTTAAAACCAACAGAAGGATGAACACCGTGATGCTTCAACCCCCACTGACCCCTGAGCAGTGTGTGAGTATGACCCAGCTGTCCTATCAAGGTCGAACTACTGAAGAGGCTTAAACCTGAAAGGATGCTCACTCCAGAGTCTCTTCTTGGACTGGAACTCAGAACCAGAGCCCTGCACCTCATTCAGAATTTTAACCATTATCCTAACCTTAACCAAAACCTTTACTCTAAACCTAACCAAGTTAACCTGACGCCTGAACCTAACGCCTGAACCTAACCTGGTAAATCTAGGCCTAACCCTAACCCTTATTCTAACCCTAACCAAGGAACCCAGGCCTAAACCTAAGATAGTAATCTGATGCCTAACCCTAAAACCTTACCCTAACCAGTTCCTAAACAAAACCGTTAATCCTTCCTAAATTACCTTAGAGTTAGATTACAATTAAATTATTTGGACACACACTGGGGTTTGATCAACCTCGGCTGGGCCTCCCTCAGGTGAGGGTGTCTAGTCGTAATGGCCGAAACATCCAGTGATCCTGAGGTCAACTACTGATGATGTGTTCAATCAAACTAGGAAATCAAAATAGTGCCTATAGAAAAAAATAGTCCAACCAACTCCGTTTAAATTAAACAAACAACCACCTCGTTTTTTTTTTAAAAATAAAAAAAACCAATTTGGCAAAGGGAATATGTGAGAATGGGGGGTCTTAATGACGAGCGTCGGCCAGTGCATTGCCTTTGGCGCCCTAATCCAAACTGCCCAGTCGTTGGACGAAGCAGGGGGTGTCATCGAGATATCTCTTCTAACCCTAACCCAGCCCGAGCCATCGGACGAGCGAGCCCTCTTTGAAAAACGATTTGCATATTCCCACCAAAACAATTCTCCTCTCTCCTCCATTTCCAATAGGAAACAGGAAAACGCCTTTTTTTCTCTCTCTCTTAGGCTCCCTACACCTGCAACCAAGAATCAACGCAAGGATGTGAACTGATGGGTGACACAAAGGAGTAAAGAACTAGTCTAAGGACCCCAAATCCTCAAACATAACCCAGTGTAACTGATAACGATACTTCTAAACCACAAGAAAGGTCAGGAACAAAGACTAGAACCAGCAGAGTTTATTCAAAGCAAGAGACAGAAAAAACCCAGACCTGAGCTCTGTCTTCAAATCTGAAAAAAGATGAATATTAAGTTTCTAGAAAATAATACACCACCCAGACTTACCGGAGATCAACCTTTATAAACAAACCCTAGAGGAAATCACAAAACAATTAAAATTAGCATATTGAAAACTCAAGTATTTCATTCATTAAAAGAATCACTCTTCTCCCTTTTTTCCCTCACTTCAGTAAGTGAGAGAGTTAAAGGGGGGGACAGAGTACACAGCCCGATCCGGCGGGGGAGGGCTAGCCCGGACAGGCTTCTCTCCCTGACTCTGTTTCCCTCATTTCATTTTGTTATCACAAGAAATTAGGAATATATCAAATTTAAGATTTTAATAATTTTAAATAAATTAATAAATTATAAATAAATTGTTTTAAATTAATGAATTATATATCTATATATTGGTTTAATGATTAATTAAGAGTTATATTACTTTGTCAGATAAATAAAACCCACAATTATTCAATTTTAAACAGGTTTAATAGATTACCATCTGGACCACCTGCAGCAATGCATTCTGGGAAAATGAACACTTCCTGAAAAAAGTCCCGTTTTTCTCTAAATATCTCTGCAGATTAGCCACACAAAATTAAAATTATAGGATAATTACCAAAACACAAAGGAGTAAAGAACTAGTCTAAGGACCCCAAATCCTCAAACATAACCCAGTGTAACTGATAACGATACTTCTAAACCACAAGAAAGGTCAGGAACAAAGACTAGAACCAGCAGAGTTTATTCAAAGCAAGAGACAGAAAAAACCCAGACCTGAGCTCTGTCTTCAAATCTGAAAAAAGATGAATATTAAGTTTCTAGAAAATAATACACCACCCAGACTTACCAGAGATCAACCTTTATAAACAAACCCTAGAGGAAATCACAAAACAATTAAAATTAGCATATTGAAAACTCAAGTATTTCATTCATTAAAAGAATCACTCTTCTCCCTTTTTTCCCTCACTTCAGTAAGTGAGAGAGTTAAAGGGGGGGACAGAGTACACAGCCCGATCCGGCGGGGGAGGGCTAGCCCGGACAGGCTTCTCTCCCTGACTCTGTTTCCCTCATTTCATTTTGTTATCACAAGAAATTAGGAATATATCAAATTTAAGATTTTAATAATTTTAAATTAATAAATTATAAATAAATTGTTTTAAATTAATGAATTATATATCTATATATTGGTTTAATGATTAATTAAGAGTTATATTACTTTGTCAGATAAATAAAACCCACAATTATTCAATTTTAAACAGGTTTAATAGATTACCATCTGGACCACCTGCAGCAATGCATTCTGGGAAAATGAACACTTCCTGAAAAAAGTCCCGTTTTTCTCTAAATATCTCTGCAGATTAGCCACACAAAATTAAAATTATAGGATAATTACCATCCCCAGAGGAAGAACTCTTAACAAAGACCATGTTAGAGTATAAAATTTAAAACGTGATAACACCATAACTAAGAGTGACTACACACAGAGTATAGTGGACACACATGCAAGCAGCACTCTAAGGCAAATCATGGAGGAATCCAAGATCAGTCTGCTGTTGTAATAAGATTAAAGCATGTCCTGGTGTCTAGCGGTGTATGAAACCCAGAACAGCACTTATAATTTAAAACTTAATTAGCTTCATAGCTCCTAGCTCCTAGCTTCTAGGTTCTAGCTTTTAGGTTCTAGCTCCTAGCTTCACAGCATTCAGCTCCTGCTTTAAAACCAACAGAAGGATGAACACCGTGATGCTTCAACCCCCACTGACCCCTGAGCAGTGTGTGAGTATGACCCAGCTGTCCTATCAAGGTCGAACTACTGAAGAGGCTTAAACCTGAAAGGATGCTCACTCCAGAGTCTCTTCTTGGACTGGAACTCAGAACCAGAGCCCTGCACCTCATTCAGAATTTTAACCATTATCCTAACCTTAACCAAAACCTTTACTCTAAACCTAACCAAGTTAACCTGACGCCTGAACCTAACGCCTGAACCTAACCTGGTAAATCTAGGCCTAACCCTAACCCTTATTCTAACCCTAACCAAGGAACCCAGGCCTAAACCTAAGATAGTAATCTGATGCCTAACCCTAAAACCTTACCCTAACCAGTTCCTAAACAAAACCGTTAATCCTTCCTAAATTACCTTAGAGTTAGATTACAATTAAATTATTTGGACACACACTGGGGTTTGATCAACCTCGGCTGGGCCTCCCTCAGGTGAGGGTGTCTAGTCGTAATGGCCGAAACATCCAGTGATCCTGAGGTCAACTACTGATGATGTGTTCAATCAAACTAGGAAATCAAAATAGTGCCTATAGAAAAAAATAGTCCAACCAACTCCGTTTAAATTAAACAAACAACCACCTCGTTTTTTTTTTAAAAATAAAAAAAACCAATTTGGCAAAGGGAATATGTGAGAATGGGGGGTCTTAATGACGAGCGTCGGCCAGTGCATTGCCTTTGGCGCCCTAATCCAAACTGCCCAGTCGTTGGACGAAGCAGGGGGTGTCATCGAGATATCTCTTCTAACCCTAACCCAGCCCGAGCCATCGGACGAGCGAGCCCTCTTTGAAAAACGATTTGCATATTCCCACCAAAACAATTCTCCTCTCTCCTCCATTTCCAATAGGAAACAGGAAAACGCCTTTTTTTCTCTCTCTCTTAGGCTCCCTACACCTGCAACCAAGAATCAACGCAAGGATGTGAACTGATGGGTGACACAAAGGAGTAAAGAACTAGTCTAAGGACCCCAAATCCTCAAACATAACCCAGTGTAACTGATAACGATACTTCTAAACCACAAGAAAGGTCAGGAACAAAGACTAGAACCAGCAGAGTTTATTCAAAGCAAGAGACAGAAAAAACCCAGACCTGAGCTCTGTCTTCAAATCTGAAAAAAGATGAATATTAAGTTTCTAGAAAATAATACACCACCCAGACTTACCGGAGATCAACCTTTATAAACAAACCCTAGAGGAAATCACAAAACAATTAAAATTAGCATATTGAAAACTCAAGTATTTCATTCATTAAAAGAATCACTCTTCTCCCTTTTTTCCCTCACTTCAGTAAGTGAGAGAGTTAAAGGGGGGGACAGAGTACACAGCCCGATCCGGCGGGGGAGGGCTAGCCCGGACAGGCTTCTCTCCCTGACTCTGTTTCCCTCATTTCATTTTGTTATCACAAGAAATTAGGAATATATCAAATTTAAGATTTTAATAATTTTAAATAAATTAATAAATTATAAATAAATTGTTTTAAATTAATGAATTATATATCTATATATTGGTTTAATGATTAATTAAGAGTTATATTACTTTGTCAGATAAATAAAACCCACAATTATTCAATTTTAAACAGGTTTAATAGATTACCATCTGGACCACCTGCAGCAATGCATTCTGGGAAAATGAACACTTCCTGAAAAAAGTCCCGTTTTTCTCTAAATATCTCTGCAGATTAGCCACACAAAATTAAAATTATAGGATAATTACCAAAACACAAAGGAGTAAAGAACTAGTCTAAGGACCCCAAATCCTCAAACATAACCCAGTGTAACTGATAACGATACTTCTAAACCACAAGAAAGGTCAGGAACAAAGACTAGAACCAGCAGAGTTTATTCAAAGCAAGAGACAGAAAAAACCCAGACCTGAGCTCTGTCTTCAAATCTGAAAAAAGATGAATATTAAGTTTCTAGAAAATAATACACCACCCAGACTTACCAGAGATCAACCTTTATAAACAAACCCTAGAGGAAATCACAAAACAATTAAAATTAGCATATTGAAAACTCAAGTATTTCATTCATTAAAAGAATCACTCTTCTCCCTTTTTTCCCTCACTTCAGTAAGTGAGAGAGTTAAAGGGGGGGACAGAGTACACAGCCCGATCCGGCGGGGGAGGGCTAGCCCGGACAGGCTTCTCTCCCTGACTCTGTTTCCCTCATTTCATTTTGTTATCACAAGAAATTAGGAATATATCAAATTTAAGATTTTAATAATTTTAAATTAATAAATTATAAATAAATTGTTTTAAATTAATGAATTATATATCTATATATTGGTTTAATGATTAATTAAGAGTTATATTACTTTGTCAGATAAATAAAACCCACAATTATTCAATTTTAAACAGGTTTAATAGATTACCATCTGGACCACCTGCAGCAATGCATTCTGGGAAAATGAACACTTCCTGAAAAAAGTCCCGTTTTTCTCTAAATATCTCTGCAGATTAGCCACACAAAATTAAAATTATAGGATAATTACCATCCCCAGAGGAAGAACTCTTAACAAAGACCATGTTAGAGTATAAAATTTAAAACGTGATAACACCATAACTAAGAGTGACTACACACAGAGTATAGTGGACACACATGCAAGCAGCACTCTAAGGCAAATCATGGAGGAATCCAAGATCAGTCTGCTGTTGTAATAAGATTAAAGCATGTCCTGGTGTCTAGCGGTGTATGAAACCCAGAACAGCACTTATAATTTAAAACTTAATTAGCTTCATAGCTCCTAGCTCCTAGCTTCTAGGTTCTAGCTTTTAGGTTCTAGCTCCTAGCTTCACAGCATTCAGCTCCTGCTTTAAAACCAACAGAAGGATGAACACCGTGATGCTTCAACCCCCACTGACCCCTGAGCAGTGTGTGAGTATGACCCAGCTGTCCTATCAAGGTCGAACTACTGAAGAGGCTTAAACCTGAAAGGATGCTCACTCCAGAGTCTCTTCTTGGACTGGAACTCAGAACCAGAGCCCTGCACCTCATTCAGAATTTTAACCATTATCCTAACCTTAACCAAAACCTTTACTCTAAACCTAACCAAGTTAACCTGACGCCTGAACCTAACGCCTGAACCTAACCTGGTAAATCTAGGCCTAACCCTAACCCTTATTCTAACCCTAACCAAGGAACCCAGGCCTAAACCTAAGATAGTAATCTGATGCCTAACCCTAAAACCTTACCCTAACCAGTTCCTAAACAAAACCGTTAATCCTTCCTAAATTACCTTAGAGTTAGATTACAATTAAATTATTTGGACACACACTGGGGTTTGATCAACCTCGGCTGGGCCTCCCTCAGGTGAGGGTGTCTAGTCGTAATGGCCGAAACATCCAGTGATCCTGAGGTCAACTACTGATGATGTGTTCAATCAAACTAGGAAATCAAAATAGTGCCTATAGAAAAAAATAGTCCAACCAACTCCGTTTAAATTAAACAAACAACCACCTCGTTTTTTTTTAAAAATAAAAAAAACCAATTTGGCAAAGGGAATATGTGAGAATGGGGGGTCTTAATGACGAGCGTCGGCCAGTGCATTGCCTTTGGCGCCCTAATCCAAACTGCCCAGTCGTTGGACGAAGCAGGGGGTGTCATCGAGATATCTCTTCTAACCCTAACCCTAACCCTAACCCTAACCCTAACCCTAACCCTAACCCTAACCCAAACCCATATCCTAACCCTAATCCACCCTCCCCCGACCCTAACCCCAGCTTTCCCAAGCCTAACCCTAACCCAAATCCTAACCCTAACCAAACCTTCCCCAACTCTCCCAATCCTAACCCTGACCCAAATCCTAACCCTAACCCCTCCGAGACCGCCATCATTCTCCGAACCAACAACCCTGACCCCAACCCCGCCATAATACCATTTATATCTACCTTATCTACCCCTGTTTTTTCCGCCCCCCCTTCTTTTTCCGCCAGATCTGCTGCCTGGGGACCCCCCGATCGCAACGTCAACACCGGTGGCTTCGGGAGGATTCGAACCGGGGGTCCCGCTGCCAGGGGCGTCGTCTCTGCCATTAGGCCAAATTTCTTTTGATATAGCTCTTTTTGTTTCATTCATTTGAAACCAACAAATTTATTTTTTCTTATAGTTTAATATATTAAAAACAAAACCCCCCCCCCCCCCTTTTTTTCAGCTGTACTCATAAAATTTCATCAGGCAGAGAGACGCCCACCATCTGCACCAAACCAGGCAGCAGCCAAACCCACCTCTGCCTCTGCCCCTTGGTCCTTGCAGGACGTGCTCTGCCTGGGGAGCGTACCCTGGTCCCCGGGATGAGAGAGCCGAGCCTTCCCAACTTGACCACCACCTTACTTAAACCAACTTCCCAACCGGATGAAACCTAGCAGGTCAGTAGGCCAGTGCATATAAGTCATAACCCTGAACCCTGAACCCCAACCCAAACCCAAACCTAACCCAGCCCGTGCCACTGACCTGCAGACACAATCCGGTTGGAACCTACTGTACATACAAACAACAAAAAATAATCCCCAACCAAAAAACAAACCCGAACCCCCTCCCCTTTCAGAAAATGCTGGGGACTTCTATCCCTATGTGGGGTTGTCCAGGGGGTTCGAACCCGGTTCCTCCACACGAGAGACCGGAACCCATCCTGATGAGCCATACACTGGCTGTTACAGCATTCAGCTAGAACACCCAGACTCAGATACCTTCTAGCCACCGCCCCCCCAAGGGAACCAATCATATGGGATAACCATTTTCCCTCCAAAATTCAAATATATTGGAGGGAAACCCTACAAAATGGCCTACCCTCCTAGCCCTATCACAACAGACCTACTCACAACACTACTTACTGATTGGTGGTTTAAGCCTTGGGGGAGGGGCACACTTCCCCTCCTCCAACACTTTATAACCACCAGAGCTGTGGTCTTATCCACACATCCTCTGAAGAAGCATATCCCAATGCGAAACGTCAGGATCTAAACACTACTCAACGGTACGTCAGCTTTGACTCTTTTATCTTTTTTCAAAAACACCGGTTTTAAGCAGATTTTGCTTTTTAACTATTTGGTGATTTGGTTTTTAACTTTTTAAGCTAGTTTTTTTGATTGTCCTGGGGGGCTGCTGCCTGAGGCCTGCCATGTGGTACAAACATTTGACTCCATTTTAAACCTGGTTTTAAAACGGCCTTGTTTTTACCAGTTGGAGCTTTGTGTTTTGACTTAAACATACAGTTTTAAAACACCCTGGGGCTACGGCTGTGGCCTTCCATGTGGTGCAAACACTTTTGACTCCCTTTTAAAACCTGGTTTTAAAACGGCCTTGTTTTTACCAGTGGGAGCGTTGTGTTTTATACTTAAACAAACAGTTTTAAAACATCCTGAATAGGCCTCTGCCCAAGGCCTTCCCTTGTCTTGTAATCAGTAGTCTCCCTCTATCTTTTTTAAACCTGGTTTTAAAGCGGCCTTGCTTTTACCAGTTGGAGTGTTGTGTTTTAAACTAAAGATTACAGTTTTTTATAACACCTGAGGGACTCCTGCCTGGGCCTCTCCACTGTGTTTTTTTAAACAGCACACTCCTTTCATTGACTCATTTATTTTTATATCTACGGTTTTAAAGCGGCCTTGCTTTTTACCGGGGTATGGTTTTTTCTAACTACTAAAGCCACCATTTTCTAAAACAGCCGGAGGGACCTCGGCTTGAGGCCTTCCTCATTTTAAACATTGACTATTTTTTTGAACTCTTGTTTTAAAGCGACCCTGCTTTTAAAACTATTGTGGATTATTGTTTTTTACTTTTTGGGACACTATACATATTTTTTTCAAAAACTATCTGGAGACCTCCCGCCTGGCTTTTTTGTACACTGATACGGTTTTTTCGGAGTTTCCTCCTGTTTTCATTAGGCTATCTACCAGGAACTACAAACAAAGGCACCTGAACCTAGTCCTGCTGGACCACTGCCAAATCGCCACCCCAGCTCCAAGGCCCAGGAACACGCCATCAACTAACCACTGGACCTAGGAGGCCTCCACCTACGCTACCAGGGTAAGAGCCCCCTCCAGTGACTTTTAAAATGTTTTTTAGCAGAGTTAAGCCCGTACCGTCGAGTGGTGTAGGACGCGGACCACAGCTCACACACAACACAGCCCTACAACCCCTGATGTCTTTAAACATGCACTCATCACAATACAAACACAACCCTACACGCCGGCTAACAAACATGAACGCAGCACCCATCAACACATGGAACCAGGTACCGGACCCAGCCACCCGTACTGCGTCAAAACAAATATTTCAATTAATACAGGCTATACACCATAAACACACAACAGACAATTCATTAACTACCAACACTTTCCCACCTGGGATGATGCGTCAGGTCACCAGACTGACTGACTTCATCAAACCGGCTACACCATCCGACACCACACGTCACAAAATTAAAAACAATACAGACAACTGGATGAGAACAAACATGGCCATATTACAGGAACATTACACCAACACAATACACACCCTCGGCCGCACACCACACAACCCCATAGCCTTGCAAATAGCTACCGGATGGGCTAGGAAGCGGTATGGCCAGAGACTCCGGGCAGACACTATTTCGGCTACAGAAGGTATTCTGCAGCAACATAATAATACTAGTAACAATAATGAACCTTCTTTTAAACCGAAGAGCAGGTTGGAAGGCTCCCTCTCCACCATCCCGGAATTATCCGATGAAGAGGAATTCCCACCACTACCGGTCATCATCAGTAAGTCACCCCCTGCATTTCAGCCATATCCAATTCGACAGTCCCGGGCACCACTACTCCCCACCCCCATCCAGCGCCAGACAACACTGGATGGACTACCACCACTACCTCAACGACTCAGACATGACCGCCCATACCAGACGAACAGACAAAAGACATTCCCCTTACCCCAAACCAGGCCCCCCCTACAACCGACACTACCTGACCACCCCATACCCAAACCAAGACGTAAACCACCGAACGGACTGCCGACTTACCCAGTTTATAACAAGGGCCCTCTACAAACACAGAGGGCACCTATACATCTTGCTTCAAAACAAATCCCTCCTGACCCAAACACCTCCACCCCTCCCTCAGTGAGGGGCAAGAAAGTAGTCTCCTGGGGACCCGAACCGGTCTCCCAGGAGGCAGAAATTACCATAAAACCCAACCCCAAACTCTCCCCCATCCTACCCTCAGTGACTAGACGGAAAACCCCAATGACACGACTACCCCTAAGCCCCAGTACCCCCGACTCACCGACAGTCAGTGCAGTACCAGGACCAAGAAGACGAACACAGCAAACACAAGCCCTTATTCACCAAATACCGGACACACATAACAATACCCTGGAACTCCAGTCTATATCCCTTAACACACACAGTTTTTCCAATGTTTCGACCAGCAATCTTGACATCATTTCCTCTCTCCCCTCTACACCCACAGGTGTTGCTGGTCCCCGGATTGGCACAATGGAACAGCGAGGAGCTCCGGCAACCACAACGGGAGGTTCACCTAACATGATGAGCGGGCAATTAAAGGCTAACAATGCCATTCAAGCCGTGTCTGAGACCTCCCTACCACTACTTGGAAGTCCACCTCCCACTTGTGCCATTCGGGGATCCAGCACACCTTCACCCCCCGACGATAGCCCCGCAGGACCCTCCTCCACCTCCTCCCCATTCACCCTACCACCATACACTCCTACATCAGGTAAATACCACCCCACATCACATATCGCCCGACACACCAGGAAACTCCAGGACTGGTCTTTCAAAAGCCGTAGACCAGTCCTGGTGTTGGGGGATTCAAATATCAACAGAATCCCCCCCCACAACAACCCGGACTTACAACTGGACAGCTACCCGGGGGCCAACATGTACCATTTTCTAAAAATCTGTGAAAAAACGGTCCCCAACCCAGCAGTAAAAATAGTGGTCCTCTCCATCGGGATTAATAATAAGGACCAGGACCCCAGGCAGACCTCCTGCAAACAATTAAAATCCCTTTACAAACAGGCCCAACTTGCCTTCCCTAATGCTGACATCTACTTCCCAATAATTAACTTCTCGGACAACCTCACCATTAAACAACAACACAATCTCAAATATATAAACAACACTATAGCCACATACTTCCCGTTTTTAGCAGAGATCCCCCATGACACCTTTTTAACTGAAAAAGACAACATCCATTGGAAGCCGGCCACTGCCAAACTCATCTTCAATTACTGGTTAAAACAATTAAATTTATAATAACACCCAAAAACTCAACCCAAATCCTAACCCTAACCAAGATCCCCCCGGACCTAACCCTAACCCCGATGCCCCCAAGTCTAACCCTGACCCAAACCCATATCCTAACCCTAATCCACCCTCCCCCGACCCTAACCCCAGCTTTCCCAAGCCTAACCCTAACCCAAATCCTAACCCTAACCAAACCTTCCCCAACTCTCCCAATCCTAACCCTGACCCAAATCCTAACCCTAACCCCTCCGAGACCGCCATCATTCTCCGAACCAACGGCCCTGACCCCAACCCCGCCATGGTACCATTTATGTCTACCTTGTCTACCCCTGTTTTTTCCGCCCCCCCTTCTTTTTCCGCCAGATCTGCTGCCTGGGGACCCCCCGATCGCAACGTCAACACCGGTGGCTTCGGGAGGATTCGAACCGGGGGTCCCGCTGCCAGGGGCGTCGTCTCTGCCATTAGGCCAAATTTCTTTTGATATAGCTCTTTTTGTTTCATTCATTTGAAACCAACAAATTTATTTTTTCTTATAGTTTAATATATTAAAAACAAAACCCCCCCCCCCCCCTTTTTTTCAGCTGTACTCATAAAATTTCATCAGGCAGAGAGACGCCCACCATCTGCACCAAACCAGGCAGCAGCCAAACCCACCTCTGCCTCTGCCCCTTGGTCCTTGCAGGACGTGCTCTGCCTGGGGAGCGTACCCTGGTCCCCGGGATGAGAGAGCCGAGCCTTCCCAACTTGACCACCACCTTACTTAAACCAACTTCCCAACCGGATGAAACCTAGCAGGTCAGTAGGCCAGTGCATATAAGTCATAACCCTGAACCCTGAACCCCAACCCAAACCCAAACCTAACCCAGCCCGTGCCACTGACCTGCAGACACAATCCGGTTGGAACCTACTGTACATACAAACAACAAAAAATAATCCCCAACCAAAAAACAAACCCGAACCCCCTCCCCTTTCAGAAAATGCTGGGGACTTCTATCCCTATGTGGGGTTGTCCAGGGGGTTCGAACCCGGTTCCTCCACACGAGAGACCGGAACCCATCCTGATGAGCCATACACTGGCTGTTACAGCATTCAGCTAGAACACCCAGACTCAGATACCTTCTAGCCACCGCCCCCCCAAGGGAACCAATCATATGGGATAACCATTTTCCCTCCAAAATTCAAATATATTGGAGGGAAACCCTACAAAATGGCCTACCCTCCTAGCCCTATCACAACAGACCTACTCACAACACTACTTACTGATTGGTGGTTTAAGCCTTGGGGGAGGGGCACACTTCCCCTCCTCCAACACTTTATAACCACCAGAGCTGTGGTCTTATCCACACATCCTCTGAAGAAGCATATCCCAATGCGAAACGTCAGGATCTAAACACTACTCAACGGTACGTCAGCTTTGACTCTTTTATCTTTTTTCAAAAACACCGGTTTTAAGCAGATTTTGCTTTTTAACTATTTGGTGATTTGGTTTTTAACTTTTTAAGCTAGTTTTTTTGATTGTCCTGGGGGGCTGCTGCCTGAGGCCTGCCATGTGGTACAAACATTTGACTCCATTTTAAACCTGGTTTTAAAACGGCCTTGTTTTTACCAGTTGGAGCTTTGTGTTTTGACTTAAACATACAGTTTTAAAACACCCTGGGGCTACGGCTGTGGCCTTCCATGTGGTGCAAACACTTTTGACTCCCTTTTAAAACCTGGTTTTAAAACGGCCTTGTTTTTACCAGTGGGAGCGTTGTGTTTTATACTTAAACAAACAGTTTTAAAACATCCTGAATAGGCCTCTGCCCAAGGCCTTCCCTTGTCTTGTAATCAGTAGTCTCCCTCTATCTTTTTTAAACCTGGTTTTAAAGCGGCCTTGCTTTTACCAGTTGGAGTGTTGTGTTTTAAACTAAAGATTACAGTTTTTTATAACACCTGAGGGACTCCTGCCTGGGCCTCTCCACTGTGTTTTTTTAAACAGCACACTCCTTTCATTGACTCATTTATTTTTATATCTACGGTTTTAAAGCGGCCTTGCTTTTTACCGGGGTATGGTTTTTTCTAACTACTAAAGCCACCATTTTCTAAAACAGCCGGAGGGACCTCGGCTTGAGGCCTTCCTCATTTTAAACATTGACTATTTTTTTGAACTCTTGTTTTAAAGCGACCCTGCTTTTAAAACTATTGTGGATTATTGTTTTTTACTTTTTGGGACACTATACATATTTTTTTCAAAAACTATCTGGAGACCTCCCGCCTGGCTTTTTTGTACACTGATACGGTTTTTTCGGAGTTTCCTCCTGTTTTCATTAGGCTATCTACCAGGAACTACAAACAAAGGCACCTGAACCTAGTCCTGCTGGACCACTGCCAAATCGCCACCCCAGCTCCAAGGCCCAGGAACACGCCATCAACTAACCACTGGACCTAGGAGGCCTCCACCTACGCTACCAGGGTAAGAGCCCCCTCCAGTGACTTTTAAAATGTTTTTTAGCAGAGTTAAGCCCGTACCGTCGAGTGGTGTAGGACGCGGACCACAGCTCACACACAACACAGCCCTACAACCCCTGATGTCTTTAAACATGCACTCATCACAATACAAACACAACCCTACACGCCGGCTAACAAACATGAACGCAGCACCCATCAACACATGGAACCAGGTACCGGACCCAGCCACCCGTACTGCGTCAAAACAAATATTTCAATTAATACAGGCTATACACCATAAACACACAACAGACAATTCATTAACTACCAACACTTTCCCACCTGGGATGATGCGTCAGGTCACCAGACTGACTGACTTCATCAAACCGGCTACACCATCCGACACCACACGTCACAAAATTAAAAACAATACAGACAACTGGATGAGAACAAACATGGCCATATTACAGGAACATTACACCAACACAATACACACCCTCGGCCGCACACCACACAACCCCATAGCCTTGCAAATAGCTACCGGATGGGCTAGGAAGCGGTATGGCCAGAGACTCCGGGCAGACACTATTTCGGCTACAGAAGGTATTCTGCAGCAACATAATAATACTAGTAACAATAATGAACCTTCTTTTAAACCGAAGAGCAGGTTGGAAGGCTCCCTCTCCACCATCCCGGAATTATCCGATGAAGAGGAATTCCCACCACTACCGGTCATCATCAGTAAGTCACCCCCTGCATTTCAGCCATATCCAATTCGACAGTCCCGGGCACCACTACTCCCCACCCCCATCCAGCGCCAGACAACACTGGATGGACTACCACCACTACCTCAACGACTCAGACATGACCGCCCATACCAGACGAACAGACAAAAGACATTCCCCTTACCCCAAACCAGGCCCCCCCTACAACCGACACTACCTGACCACCCCATACCCAAACCAAGACGTAAACCACCGAACGGACTGCCGACTTACCCAGTTTATAACAAGGGCCCTCTACAAACACAGAGGGCACCTATACATCTTGCTTCAAAACAAATCCCTCCTGACCCAAACACCTCCACCCCTCCCTCAGTGAGGGGCAAGAAAGTAGTCTCCTGGGGACCCGAACCGGTCTCCCAGGAGGCAGAAATTACCATAAAACCCAACCCCAAACTCTCCCCCATCCTACCCTCAGTGACTAGACGGAAAACCCCAATGACACGACTACCCCTAAGCCCCAGTACCCCCGACTCACCGACAGTCAGTGCAGTACCAGGACCAAGAAGACGAACACAGCAAACACAAGCCCTTATTCACCAAATACCGGACACACATAACAATACCCTGGAACTCCAGTCTATATCCCTTAACACACACAGTTTTTCCAATGTTTCGACCAGCAATCTTGACATCATTTCCTCTCTCCCCTCTACACCCACAGGTGTTGCTGGTCCCCGGATTGGCACAATGGAACAGCGAGGAGCTCCGGCAACCACAACGGGAGGTTCACCTAACATGATGAGCGGGCAATTAAAGGCTAACAATGCCATTCAAGCCGTGTCTGAGACCTCCCTACCACTACTTGGAAGTCCACCTCCCACTTGTGCCATTCGGGGATCCAGCACACCTTCACCCCCCGACGATAGCCCCGCAGGACCCTCCTCCACCTCCTCCCCATTCACCCTACCACCATACACTCCTACATCAGGTAAATACCACCCCACATCACATATCGCCCGACACACCAGGAAACTCCAGGACTGGTCTTTCAAAAGCCGTAGACCAGTCCTGGTGTTGGGGGATTCAAATATCAACAGAATCCCCCCCCACAACAACCCGGACTTACAACTGGACAGCTACCCGGGGGCCAACATGTACCATTTTCTAAAAATCTGTGAAAAAACGGTCCCCAACCCAGCAGTAAAAATAGTGGTCCTCTCCATCGGGATTAATAATAAGGACCAGGACCCCAGGCAGACCTCCTGCAAACAATTAAAATCCCTTTACAAACAGGCCCAACTTGCCTTCCCTAATGCTGACATCTACTTCCCAATAATTAACTTCTCGGACAACCTCACCATTAAACAACAACACAATCTCAAATATATAAACAACACTATAGCCACATACTTCCCGTTTTTAGCAGAGATCCCCCATGACACCTTTTTAACTGAAAAAGACAACATCCATTGGAAGCCGGCCACTGCCAAACTCATCTTCAATTACTGGTTAAAACAATTAAATTTATAATAACACCCAAAAACTCAACCCAAATCCTAACCCTAACCAAGATCCCCCCGGACCTAACCCTAACCCCGATGCCCCCAAGTCTAACCCTGACCCAAACCCATATCCTAACCCTAATCCACCCTCCCCCGACCCTAACCCCAGCTTTCCCAAGCCTAACCCTAACCCAAATCCTAACCCTAACCAAACCTTCCCCAACTCTCCCAATCCTAACCCTGACCCAAATCCTAACCCTAACCCCTCCGAGACCGCCATCATTCTCCGAACCAACGGCCCTGACCCCAACCCCGCCATGGTACCATTTATGTCTACCTTGTCTACCCCTGTTTTTTCCGCCCCCCCTTCTTTTTCCGCCAGATCTGCTGCCTGGGGACCCCCCGATCGCAACGTCAACACCGGTGGCTTCGGGAGGATTCGAACCGGGGGTCCCGCTGCCAGGGGCGTCGTCTCTGCCATTAGGCCAAATTTCTTTTGATATAGCTCTTTTTGTTTCATTCATTTGAAACCAACAAATTTATTTTTTCTTATAGTTTAATATATTAAAAACAAAACCCCCCCCCCCCCCTTTTTTTCAGCTGTACTCATAAAATTTCATCAGGCAGAGAGACGCCCACCATCTGCACCAAACCAGGCAGCAGCCAAACCCACCTCTGCCTCTGCCCCTTGGTCCTTGCAGGACGTGCTCTGCCTGGGGAGCGTACCCTGGTCCCCGGGATGAGAGAGCCGAGCCTTCCCAACTTGACCACCACCTTACTTAAACCAACTTCCCAACCGGATGAAACCTAGCAGGTCAGTAGGCCAGTGCATATAAGTCATAACCCTGAACCCTGAACCCCAACCCAAACCCAAACCTAACCCAGCCCGTGCCACTGACCTGCAGACACAATCCGGTTGGAACCTACTGTACATACAAACAACAAAAAATAATCCCCAACCAAAAAACAAACCCGAACCCCCTCCCCTTTCAGAAAATGCTGGGGACTTCTATCCCTATGTGGGGTTGTCCAGGGGGTTCGAACCCGGTTCCTCCACACGAGAGACCGGAACCCATCCTGATGAGCCATACACTGGCTGTTACAGCATTCAGCTAGAACACCCAGACTCAGATACCTTCTAGCCACCGCCCCCCCAAGGGAACCAATCATATGGGATAACCATTTTCCCTCCAAAATTCAAATATATTGGAGGGAAACCCTACAAAATGGCCTACCCTCCTAGCCCTATCACAACAGACCTACTCACAACACTACTTACTGATTGGTGGTTTAAGCCTTGGGGGAGGGGCACACTTCCCCTCCTCCAACACTTTATAACCACCAGAGCTGTGGTCTTATCCACACATCCTCTGAAGAAGCATATCCCAATGCGAAACGTCAGGATCTAAACACTACTCAACGGTACGTCAGCTTTGACTCTTTTATCTTTTTTCAAAAACACCGGTTTTAAGCAGATTTTGCTTTTTAACTATTTGGTGATTTGGTTTTTAACTTTTTAAGCTAGTTTTTTTGATTGTCCTGGGGGGCTGCTGCCTGAGGCCTGCCATGTGGTACAAACATTTGACTCCATTTTAAACCTGGTTTTAAAACGGCCTTGTTTTTACCAGTTGGAGCTTTGTGTTTTGACTTAAACATACAGTTTTAAAACACCCTGGGGCTACGGCTGTGGCCTTCCATGTGGTGCAAACACTTTTGACTCCCTTTTAAAACCTGGTTTTAAAACGGCCTTGTTTTTACCAGTGGGAGCGTTGTGTTTTATACTTAAACAAACAGTTTTAAAACATCCTGAATAGGCCTCTGCCCAAGGCCTTCCCTTGTCTTGTAATCAGTAGTCTCCCTCTATCTTTTTTAAACCTGGTTTTAAAGCGGCCTTGCTTTTACCAGTTGGAGTGTTGTGTTTTAAACTAAAGATTACAGTTTTTTATAACACCTGAGGGACTCCTGCCTGGGCCTCTCCACTGTGTTTTTTTAAACAGCACACTCCTTTCATTGACTCATTTATTTTTATATCTACGGTTTTAAAGCGGCCTTGCTTTTTACCGGGGTATGGTTTTTTCTAACTACTAAAGCCACCATTTTCTAAAACAGCCGGAGGGACCTCGGCTTGAGGCCTTCCTCATTTTAAACATTGACTATTTTTTTGAACTCTTGTTTTAAAGCGACCCTGCTTTTAAAACTATTGTGGATTATTGTTTTTTACTTTTTGGGACACTATACATATTTTTTTCAAAAACTATCTGGAGACCTCCCGCCTGGCTTTTTTGTACACTGATACGGTTTTTTCGGAGTTTCCTCCTGTTTTCATTAGGCTATCTACCAGGAACTACAAACAAAGGCACCTGAACCTAGTCCTGCTGGACCACTGCCAAATCGCCACCCCAGCTCCAAGGCCCAGGAACACGCCATCAACTAACCACTGGACCTAGGAGGCCTCCACCTACGCTACCAGGGTAAGAGCCCCCTCCAGTGACTTTTAAAATGTTTTTTAGCAGAGTTAAGCCCGTACCGTCGAGTGGTGTAGGACGCGGACCACAGCTCACACACAACACAGCCCTACAACCCCTGATGTCTTTAAACATGCACTCATCACAATACAAACACAACCCTACACGCCGGCTAACAAACATGAACGCAGCACCCATCAACACATGGAACCAGGTACCGGACCCAGCCACCCGTACTGCGTCAAAACAAATATTTCAATTAATACAGGCTATACACCATAAACACACAACAGACAATTCATTAACTACCAACACTTTCCCACCTGGGATGATGCGTCAGGTCACCAGACTGACTGACTTCATCAAACCGGCTACACCATCCGACACCACACGTCACAAAATTAAAAACAATACAGACAACTGGATGAGAACAAACATGGCCATATTACAGGAACATTACACCAACACAATACACACCCTCGGCCGCACACCACACAACCCCATAGCCTTGCAAATAGCTACCGGATGGGCTAGGAAGCGGTATGGCCAGAGACTCCGGGCAGACACTATTTCGGCTACAGAAGGTATTCTGCAGCAACATAATAATACTAGTAACAATAATGAACCTTCTTTTAAACCGAAGAGCAGGTTGGAAGGCTCCCTCTCCACCATCCCGGAATTATCCGATGAAGAGGAATTCCCACCACTACCGGTCATCATCAGTAAGTCACCCCCTGCATTTCAGCCATATCCAATTCGACAGTCCCGGGCACCACTACTCCCCACCCCCATCCAGCGCCAGACAACACTGGATGGACTACCACCACTACCTCAACGACTCAGACATGACCGCCCATACCAGACGAACAGACAAAAGACATTCCCCTTACCCCAAACCAGGCCCCCCCTACAACCGACACTACCTGACCACCCCATACCCAAACCAAGACGTAAACCACCGAACGGACTGCCGACTTACCCAGTTTATAACAAGGGCCCTCTACAAACACAGAGGGCACCTATACATCTTGCTTCAAAACAAATCCCTCCTGACCCAAACACCTCCACCCCTCCCTCAGTGAGGGGCAAGAAAGTAGTCTCCTGGGGACCCGAACCGGTCTCCCAGGAGGCAGAAATTACCATAAAACCCAACCCCAAACTCTCCCCCATCCTACCCTCAGTGACTAGACGGAAAACCCCAATGACACGACTACCCCTAAGCCCCAGTACCCCCGACTCACCGACAGTCAGTGCAGTACCAGGACCAAGAAGACGAACACAGCAAACACAAGCCCTTATTCACCAAATACCGGACACACATAACAATACCCTGGAACTCCAGTCTATATCCCTTAACACACACAGTTTTTCCAATGTTTCGACCAGCAATCTTGACATCATTTCCTCTCTCCCCTCTACACCCACAGGTGTTGCTGGTCCCCGGATTGGCACAATGGAACAGCGAGGAGCTCCGGCAACCACAACGGGAGGTTCACCTAACATGATGAGCGGGCAATTAAAGGCTAACAATGCCATTCAAGCCGTGTCTGAGACCTCCCTACCACTACTTGGAAGTCCACCTCCCACTTGTGCCATTCGGGGATCCAGCACACCTTCACCCCCCGACGATAGCCCCGCAGGACCCTCCTCCACCTCCTCCCCATTCACCCTACCACCATACACTCCTACATCAGGTAAATACCACCCCACATCACATATCGCCCGACACACCAGGAAACTCCAGGACTGGTCTTTCAAAAGCCGTAGACCAGTCCTGGTGTTGGGGGATTCAAATATCAACAGAATCCCCCCCCACAACAACCCGGACTTACAACTGGACAGCTACCCGGGGGCCAACATGTACCATTTTCTAAAAATCTGTGAAAAAACGGTCCCCAACCCAGCAGTAAAAATAGTGGTCCTCTCCATCGGGATTAATAATAAGGACCAGGACCCCAGGCAGACCTCCTGCAAACAATTAAAATCCCTTTACAAACAGGCCCAACTTGCCTTCCCTAATGCTGACATCTACTTCCCAATAATTAACTTCTCGGACAACCTCACCATTAAACAACAACACAATCTCAAATATATAAACAACACTATAGCCACATACTTCCCGTTTTTAGCAGAGATCCCCCATGACACCTTTTTAACTGAAAAAGACAACATCCATTGGAAGCCGGCCACTGCCAAACTCATCTTCAATTACTGGTTAAAACAATTAAATTTATAATAACACCCAAAAACTCAACCCAAATCCTAACCCTAACCAAGATCCCCCCGGACCTAACCCTAACCCCGATGCCCCCAAGTCTAACCCTGACCCAAACCCATATCCTAACCCTAATCCACCCTCCCCCGACCCTAACCCCAGCTTTCCCAAGCCTAACCCTAACCCAAATCCTAACCCTAACCAAACCTTCCCCAACTCTCCCAATCCTAACCCTGACCCAAATCCTAACCCTAACCCCTCCGAGACCGCCATCATTCTCCGAACCAACAACCCTGACCCCAACCCCGCCATAATACCATTTATATCTACCTTATCTACCCCTGTTTTTTCCGCCCCCCCTTCTTTTTCCGCCAGATCTGCTGCCTGGGGACCCCCCGATCGCAACGTCAACACCGGTGGCTTCGGGAGGATTCGAACCGGGGGTCCCGCTGCCAGGGGCGTCGTCTCTGCCATTAGGCCAAATTTCTTTTGATATAGCTCTTTTTGTTTCATTCATTTGAAACCAACAAATTTATTTTTTCTTATAGTTTAATATATTAAAAACAAAACCCCCCCCCCCCCCTTTTTTTCAGCTGTACTCATAAAATTTCATCAGGCAGAGAGACGCCCACCATCTGCACCAAACCAGGCAGCAGCCAAACCCACCTCTGCCTCTGCCCCTTGGTCCTTGCAGGACGTGCTCTGCCTGGGGAGCGTACCCTGGTCCCCGGGATGAGAGAGCCGAGCCTTCCCAACTTGACCACCACCTTACTTAAACCAACTTCCCAACCGGATGAAACCTAGCAGGTCAGTAGGCCAGTGCATATAAGTCATAACCCTGAACCCTGAACCCCAACCCAAACCCAAACCTAACCCAGCCCGTGCCACTGACCTGCAGACACAATCCGGTTGGAACCTACTGTACATACAAACAACAAAAAATAATCCCCAACCAAAAAACAAACCCGAACCCCCTCCCCTTTCAGAAAATGCTGGGGACTTCTATCCCTATGTGGGGTTGTCCAGGGGGTTCGAACCCGGTTCCTCCACACGAGAGACCGGAACCCATCCTGATGAGCCATACACTGGCTGTTACAGCATTCAGCTAGAACACCCAGACTCAGATACCTTCTAGCCACCGCCCCCCCAAGGGAACCAATCATATGGGATAACCATTTTCCCTCCAAAATTCAAATATATTGGAGGGAAACCCTACAAAATGGCCTACCCTCCTAGCCCTATCACAACAGACCTACTCACAACACTACTTACTGATTGGTGGTTTAAGCCTTGGGGGAGGGGCACACTTCCCCTCCTCCAACACTTTATAACCACCAGAGCTGTGGTCTTATCCACACATCCTCTGAAGAAGCATATCCCAATGCGAAACGTCAGGATCTAAACACTACTCAACGGTACGTCAGCTTTGACTCTTTTATCTTTTTTCAAAAACACCGGTTTTAAGCAGATTTTGCTTTTTAACTATTTGGTGATTTGGTTTTTAACTTTTTAAGCTAGTTTTTTTGATTGTCCTGGGGGGCTGCTGCCTGAGGCCTGCCATGTGGTACAAACATTTGACTCCATTTTAAACCTGGTTTTAAAACGGCCTTGTTTTTACCAGTTGGAGCTTTGTGTTTTGACTTAAACATACAGTTTTAAAACACCCTGGGGCTACGGCTGTGGCCTTCCATGTGGTGCAAACACTTTTGACTCCCTTTTAAAACCTGGTTTTAAAACGGCCTTGTTTTTACCAGTGGGAGCGTTGTGTTTTATACTTAAACAAACAGTTTTAAAACATCCTGAATAGGCCTCTGCCCAAGGCCTTCCCTTGTCTTGTAATCAGTAGTCTCCCTCTATCTTTTTTAAACCTGGTTTTAAAGCGGCCTTGCTTTTACCAGTTGGAGTGTTGTGTTTTAAACTAAAGATTACAGTTTTTTATAACACCTGAGGGACTCCTGCCTGGGCCTCTCCACTGTGTTTTTTTAAACAGCACACTCCTTTCATTGACTCATTTATTTTTATATCTACGGTTTTAAAGCGGCCTTGCTTTTTACCGGGGTATGGTTTTTTCTAACTACTAAAGCCACCATTTTCTAAAACAGCCGGAGGGACCTCGGCTTGAGGCCTTCCTCATTTTAAACATTGACTATTTTTTTGAACTCTTGTTTTAAAGCGACCCTGCTTTTAAAACTATTGTGGATTATTGTTTTTTACTTTTTGGGACACTATACATATTTTTTTCAAAAACTATCTGGAGACCTCCCGCCTGGCTTTTTTGTACACTGATACGGTTTTTTCGGAGTTTCCTCCTGTTTTCATTAGGCTATCTACCAGGAACTACAAACAAAGGCACCTGAACCTAGTCCTGCTGGACCACTGCCAAATCGCCACCCCAGCTCCAAGGCCCAGGAACACGCCATCAACTAACCACTGGACCTAGGAGGCCTCCACCTACGCTACCAGGGTAAGAGCCCCCTCCAGTGACTTTTAAAATGTTTTTTAGCAGAGTTAAGCCCGTACCGTCGAGTGGTGTAGGACGCGGACCACAGCTCACACACAACACAGCCCTACAACCCCTGATGTCTTTAAACATGCACTCATCACAATACAAACACAACCCTACACGCCGGCTAACAAACATGAACGCAGCACCCATCAACACATGGAACCAGGTACCGGACCCAGCCACCCGTACTGCGTCAAAACAAATATTTCAATTAATACAGGCTATACACCATAAACACACAACAGACAATTCATTAACTACCAACACTTTCCCACCTGGGATGATGCGTCAGGTCACCAGACTGACTGACTTCATCAAACCGGCTACACCATCCGACACCACACGTCACAAAATTAAAAACAATACAGACAACTGGATGAGAACAAACATGGCCATATTACAGGAACATTACACCAACACAATACACACCCTCGGCCGCACACCACACAACCCCATAGCCTTGCAAATAGCTACCGGATGGGCTAGGAAGCGGTATGGCCAGAGACTCCGGGCAGACACTATTTCGGCTACAGAAGGTATTCTGCAGCAACATAATAATACTAGTAACAATAATGAACCTTCTTTTAAACCGAAGAGCAGGTTGGAAGGCTCCCTCTCCACCATCCCGGAATTATCCGATGAAGAGGAATTCCCACCACTACCGGTCATCATCAGTAAGTCACCCCCTGCATTTCAGCCATATCCAATTCGACAGTCCCGGGCACCACTACTCCCCACCCCCATCCAGCGCCAGACAACACTGGATGGACTACCACCACTACCTCAACGACTCAGACATGACCGCCCATACCAGACGAACAGACAAAAGACATTCCCCTTACCCCAAACCAGGCCCCCCCTACAACCGACACTACCTGACCACCCCATACCCAAACCAAGACGTAAACCACCGAACGGACTGCCGACTTACCCAGTTTATAACAAGGGCCCTCTACAAACACAGAGGGCACCTATACATCTTGCTTCAAAACAAATCCCTCCTGACCCAAACACCTCCACCCCTCCCTCAGTGAGGGGCAAGAAAGTAGTCTCCTGGGGACCCGAACCGGTCTCCCAGGAGGCAGAAATTACCATAAAACCCAACCCCAAACTCTCCCCCATCCTACCCTCAGTGACTAGACGGAAAACCCCAATGACACGACTACCCCTAAGCCCCAGTACCCCCGACTCACCGACAGTCAGTGCAGTACCAGGACCAAGAAGACGAACACAGCAAACACAAGCCCTTATTCACCAAATACCGGACACACATAACAATACCCTGGAACTCCAGTCTATATCCCTTAACACACACAGTTTTTCCAATGTTTCGACCAGCAATCTTGACATCATTTCCTCTCTCCCCTCTACACCCACAGGTGTTGCTGGTCCCCGGATTGGCACAATGGAACAGCGAGGAGCTCCGGCAACCACAACGGGAGGTTCACCTAACATGATGAGCGGGCAATTAAAGGCTAACAATGCCATTCAAGCCGTGTCTGAGACCTCCCTACCACTACTTGGAAGTCCACCTCCCACTTGTGCCATTCGGGGATCCAGCACACCTTCACCCCCCGACGATAGCCCCGCAGGACCCTCCTCCACCTCCTCCCCATTCACCCTACCACCATACACTCCTACATCAGGTAAATACCACCCCACATCACATATCGCCCGACACACCAGGAAACTCCAGGACTGGTCTTTCAAAAGCCGTAGACCAGTCCTGGTGTTGGGGGATTCAAATATCAACAGAATCCCCCCCCACAACAACCCGGACTTACAACTGGACAGCTACCCGGGGGCCAACATGTACCATTTTCTAAAAATCTGTGAAAAAACGGTCCCCAACCCAGCAGTAAAAATAGTGGTCCTCTCCATCGGGATTAATAATAAGGACCAGGACCCCAGGCAGACCTCCTGCAAACAATTAAAATCCCTTTACAAACAGGCCCAACTTGCCTTCCCTAATGCTGACATCTACTTCCCAATAATTAACTTCTCGGACAACCTCACCATTAAACAACAACACAATCTCAAATATATAAACAACACTATAGCCACATACTTCCCGTTTTTAGCAGAGATCCCCCATGACACCTTTTTAACTGAAAAAGACAACATCCATTGGAAGCCGGCCACTGCCAAACTCATCTTCAATTACTGGTTAAAACAATTAAATTTATAATAACACCCAAAAACTCAACCCAAATCCTAACCCTAACCAAGATCCCCCCGGACCTAACCCTAACCCCGATGCCCCCAAGTCTAACCCTGACCCAAACCCATATCCTAACCCTAATCCACCCTCCCCCGACCCTAACCCCAGCTTTCCCAAGCCTAACCCTAACCCAAATCCTAACCCTAACCAAACCTTCCCCAACTCTCCCAATCCTAACCCTGACCCAAATCCTAACCCTAACCCCTCCGAGACCGCCATCATTCTCCGAACCAACAACCCTGACCCCAACCCCGCCATAATACCATTTATATCTACCTTATCTACCCCTGTTTTTTCCGCCCCCCCTTCTTTTTCCGCCAGATCTGCTGCCTGGGGACCCCCCGATCGCAACGTCAACACCGGTGGCTTCGGGAGGATTCGAACCGGGGGTCCCGCTGCCAGGGGCGTCGTCTCTGCCATTAGGCCAAATTTCTTTTGATATAGCTCTTTTTGTTTCATTCATTTGAAACCAACAAATTTATTTTTTCTTATAGTTTAATATATTAAAAACAAAACCCCCCCCCCCCCCTTTTTTTCAGCTGTACTCATAAAATTTCATCAGGCAGAGAGACGCCCACCATCTGCACCAAACCAGGCAGCAGCCAAACCCACCTCTGCCTCTGCCCCTTGGTCCTTGCAGGACGTGCTCTGCCTGGGGAGCGTACCCTGGTCCCCGGGATGAGAGAGCCGAGCCTTCCCAACTTGACCACCACCTTACTTAAACCAACTTCCCAACCGGATGAAACCTAGCAGGTCAGTAGGCCAGTGCATATAAGTCATAACCCTGAACCCTGAACCCCAACCCAAACCCAAACCTAACCCTAACCCTAACCCTGACCCTGACCCTAACCCTAACCCTAACCAAGATCCCCCCAGACCTAACCCTAACCCCAATGCTCCCAAGTCTAACCCTGACCCAAACCCATATCCTAACCCTAACCCACCCTCCCCCGACCCTAACCCTAACCCCAGCTTCCCCAAGCCTAACTCTAAACCTAACCCTAACCCAAAACCTAACCCTAACCAAACCTTCCCCAAACCTAACCCTAACCCCAACTCTCCCAATCCTAACCCTAACCCTGACCCAAATCCTAACCCTAACCCCTCCGAGACCGCCATCATTCTCCGAACCAACAACCCTGACCCCAACCCCGCCATAGTACCATTTATATCTACCTTTTCACACAAAATCACCGGTTTACATAGGATTATCAAGTACAACTTTACCCAGACCCAATCAGTACAGCCGGCTTTCAAAAACCATACCACCATATCAGCATACAGAAAGAACAAAAACCTCCATAGCTTATTAATACGGTCCAAGTACTCAGACAACAAACCATCAACACAAACACAGTACGATATACATTACAGAAACAGGAAATTCATTTCAAACATCCACAGCAATAAAGCTTCCCCTACATTAGGCACATTTACACTAAACACCAGTAACGTCATTTACATCATTACATGCACGACCTGCAATAAACATTACGTCGGCGAAACAAAACATACCATCCTCACCCGACTCAAACAACACCTGTATAACATTGGGGAAGGCAAACTCACCACCCCCATGGTCCTTCATTTCCAACGTCATCCGGTCAGCAGTCTAATCATTTCAGGCCTAGAAGCACAGGACCACTGGACCATTGGGCAGAGAAAAAGAGCAGAGAAATCATGGATCTTCAATCTGGACACCATCATCCCAACAGGTCTAAATGACAAATAACCACCAGTCCATCTTACCTGTCCTTTGTTAAACCCCCTGTTTTTTCCACCCCCCCTTCTTTTTCCGCCCTTCTTTTTCCGCCAGATCTGCTGCCTGGGGACCCCCAGGACCCCCCGATTGCAACATCGACACCAATGGCTTCGGGAGGATTCGAACCGGGGGTCCCGGTGCCAGGGGCGTCGTCTCTGCCATTAGGCCAAATTTCTTTCAATATAGCTCTTTTTGTTTCATTAATTTGAAACCAACAAACTTATTTTTCTTATAGTTTAATATATTAAAAACAAACCCCCCCCCCCCTTTTTTTTCAGCTGTACTCATAAAGTTCCATCAGGCAGAGAGACGCCCACCATCTGCACCAAACCAGGCAGCAGCCAAACCCACCTCTGCCTCTGCCCCATGGTCCTTGCAGGACGTGCTCTGCCTGGGGAGCGTACCCTGGTCTCCGGGATGAGAGAGCTGAGCCTTCCCAACTTGACCACCACCTTACGTAAACCAACTTCCCAACCGGATGAAACCTAGCAGGTCAGTAGGCCAGTGCATATAAGTCATAACCCTGAACCCTGAACCCCAACCCAAACCCAAACCTAACCCCGCCCGTGCCACTGACCTGCAGACACAATCCGGTTGGAACCTACTGTACATACAAACAACAAAAAATAATCCCCAACCATAAAACAAACCCGAACCCCCTCCCCTTTCAGAAAATGCTGGGGACTTCTGTCCCTGTGTGGGGCTGTCCAGGGGGTTCGAACCCGGGTCCTCCACACGAGAGACCGGAGCCCATCCTGATGAGCCATACACTGGCTGTTACAGCATTCAGCGAGAACACCCAGACTCAGATACCTTCTAGCCACCGCCCCCCAAGGGAACCAATCATATGGGATAACCATTTTTCCCTCCAAAATTCAAATATATTGGAGGGAAACCCTACAAAATGGCCTACCCTCCTAGCCCTATCACAACAGACCTACTCACAACACTACTTACTGATTGGTGGTTTAAGCCTTGGGGGAGGGGCACACTTCCCCTCCTCCAACACTTTATAACCACCAGAGCTGTGGTCTTATCCACACATCCTCTGAAGAAGCATATCCCAATGCGAAACGTCAGGATCTAAACACTACTCAACGGTACGTCAGCTTTGACTCTTTTATCTTTTTTCAAAAACACCGGTTTTAAGCAGATTTTGCTTTTTAACTATTTGGTGATTTGGTTTTTAACTTTTTAAGCTAGTTTTTTTGATTGTCCTGGGGGGCTGCTGCCTGAGGCCTGCCATGTGGTACAAACATTTGACTCCATTTTAAACCTGGTTTTAAAACGGCCTTGTTTTTACCAGTTGGAGCTTTGTGTTTTGACTTAAACATACAGTTTTAAAACACCCTGGGGCTACGGCTGTGGCCTTCCATGTGGTGCAAACACTTTTGACTCCCTTTTAAAACCTGGTTTTAAAACGGCCTTGTTTTTACCAGTGGGAGCGTTGTGTTTTATACTTAAACAAACAGTTTTAAAACATCCTGAATAGGCCTCTGCCCAAGGCCTTCCCTTGTCTTGTAATCAGTAGTCTCCCTCTATCTTTTTTAAACCTGGTTTTAAAGCGGCCTTGCTTTTACCAGTTGGAGTGTTGTGTTTTAAACTAAAGATTACAGTTTTTTATAACACCTGAGGGACTCCTGCCTGGGCCTCTCCACTGTTTTTTTTAAACAGCACACTCCTTTCATTGACTCATTTATTTTTATATCTACGGTTTTAAAGCGGCCTTGCTTTTTACCGGGGTATGGTTTTTTTAACTACTAAAGCCACCATTTTCTAAAACAGCCGGAGGGACCTCGGCTTGAGGCCTTCCTCATTTTAAACATTGACTATTTTTTTGAACTCTTGTCTTAAAGCGACCCTGCTTTTAAAACTATTGTGGATTATTGTTTTTTACTTTTTGGGACACTATACATATTTTTTTTCAAAAACTATCTGGAGACCTCCCGCCTGGCTTTTTTGTACACTGATACGGTTTTTTCGGAGTTTCCTCCTGTTTTCATTAGGCTATCTACCAGGAACTACAAACAAAGGCACCTGAACCTAGTCCTGCTGGACCACTGCCAAATCGCCACCCCAGCTCCAAGGCCCAGGAACACGCCATCAACTAACCACTGGACCTAGGAGGCCTCCACCTACGCTACCAGGGTAAGAGCCCCCTCCAGTGACTTTTGAAATGTTTTATAGCAGAGTTAAGCCCGTACCGTCGAGTGGTGTAGGACGCGGACCACAGCTCACACACAACACAGCCCTACAACCCCTGATGTCTTTAAACATGCACTCATCACAATACAAACACAACAATACACGCCGACCAACAAACATGAACGCAGCACCCATCAACACATGGAACCAGGTACCGGACCCAGCCACCCGTACTGCGTCAAAACAAATATTTCAATTAATACAGGCTATACACCATAAACACACAACAGACAATTCATTAACTACCAACACTTTCCCACCTGGGATGATGCGTCAGGTCACCAGACTGACTGACTTCATCAAACCGGCTACACCATCCGACACCACACGTCACAAAATTAAAAACAATACAGACAACTGGATGAGAACAAACATGGCCATATTACAGGAACATTACACCAACACAATACACACCCTCGGCCGCACACCACACAACCCCATAGCCTTGCAAATAGCTACCGGATGGGCTAGGAAGCGGTATGGCCAGAGACTCCGGGCAGACACTATTTCGGCTACAGAAGGTATTCTGCAGCAACATAATAATACTAGTAACAATAATGAACCTTCTTTTAAACCGAAGAGCAGGTTGGAAGGCTCCCTCTCCACCATCCCGGAATTATCCGATGAAGAGGAATTCCCACCACTACCGGTCATCATCAGTAAGTCACCCCCTGCATTTCAGCCATATCCAATTCGACAGTCCCGGGCACCACTACTCCCCACCCCCATCCAGCGCCAGACAACACTGGATGGACTACCACCACTACCTCAACGAATCAGACATGACCGCCCATACCAGACGAACAGACAAAAGACATTCCCCTTACCCCAAACCAGGCCCCCCCTACAACTGACACTACCTGACCACCCCATACCCAAACCGCCGACCTACCCAGTTTATAACAAGGGCCCTCTTCAAACACAGAGGGCACCTATACATCTTGCTTCAAAACAAATCCCTCCTGACCCAAACACCTCCACCCCTCCCTCAGTGAGGGGCAAGAAAGTAGTCTCCTGGGGACCCGAACCGGTCTCCCAGGAGGCAGAAATTACCATAAAACCCAACCCCAAACTCTCCCCCATCCTACCCTCAGTGACTAGACGGAAAACCCCAATGACACGACTACCCCTAAGCCCCAGTACCCCCGACTCACCGACAGTCAGTGCAGTACCAGAACCAAGAAGACGAATACAGCAAACCCAAGCCCTTATTCACCAAATACCGGACACACATAACAATACCCTGGAACTCCAGTCTATATCCCTTAACACACACAGTTTTTCAAATGTTTCGACCAGCAATCTTGACACCATCTCCTCTCTCCCTTCTACACCCACAGGTGTTGCTGGTCCCCGGATTGGCACAATGGAACAGCGAGGAGCTCCGGCAACCACAACGGGAGGGTCACCTAACATGATGAGCGGGCAATTAAAGGCTAACAATGCCATTCAAGCCGTGTCTGAGACCTCCCTACCACTACTTGGAAGTCCACCTCCCACTTGTGCCATTCGGGGATCCAGCACACCTTCACCCCCCGACGATAGCCCCGCAGGACCCTCCTCCACCTCCTCCCCATTCACCCTACCACCATACACTCCTACATCAGGTAAATACCACCCCACATCACATATCGCCCGACACACCAGGAAACTCCAGGACTGGTCTTTCAAAAGCCGTAGACCAGTCCTGGTGTTGGGGGATTCAAATATCAACAGAATCCCCCCCCACAACAACCCGGACTTACAACTGGACAGCTACCCGGGGGCCAACATGTACCATTTTCTAAAAATCTGTGAAAAAACGGTCCCCAACCCAGCAGTAAAAATAGTGGTCCTCTCCATCGGGATTAATAATAAGGACCAGGACCCCAGGCAGACCTCCTGCAAACAATTAAAATCCCTTTACAAACAGGCCCAACTTGCCTTCCCTAATGCGGACATCTACTTCCCGATAATTAACTTCTCGGACAACCTCACCATTAAACAACAACACAATCTCAAATATATAAACAACACTATAGCCACATACTTCCCGTTTTTAGCAGAGATCCCCCATGACACCTTTTTAACTGAAAAAGACAACATCCATTGGAAGCCGGCCACTGCTAAACTCATCTTCAGTTACTGGTTAAAACAATTAAATTTATAATAACACCCAAACCCAAACCGGGCATAACTGCAACTACAAACCCTGTACCCCACAATGACCCCGCAGTCGACTTGGGGTGGAGCTCCACATCAAACATACTTAACCTATCCTCATTATTTACTCCGACTACAGACCAGATCCATTTATTGGAAAGGGGTCTTTCATTCATCCCACGCCCGGCAAAGTTTGACTGGGAGGAACTTCATAGGGACCTACATCAATATAACCGAAGGCTAAAAATTATTAGTCATTTTTATGGTAAACCGGACCACATCCAGACACCCTTCATCCACAAATCTAATTGGGAACCCAGCACGGCTCAATCACACACAGCCACAATAAACCTGGTGCAAAAGAACAAACAGGCCCTGCGTTACTACCGGCCCCCAGGGGACGTTGCAGACAACCTCTCGGGGCTGGAACGCAGGGCCTTAGAAGAACTTACCCAAAATCCCAATATCATCATTAAACCCGCGGACAAAGGCTCCAAAATAGTTATCATGGATAGACAGCAGTATTTACTGGAGGCAAACAGACAACTCTCAAACACTACACATTATAAACCCATTCCGTCAGACTTACAAGCTCATACTCAACCACTTCTCCGCAACATCATACAAACCCTATATGACAATAAAACCATTAACCACAAGCAAAAAATCTATTTATTCGGCCCTGACCAACCCCGCCCCCGACAGTTTTATTTACTACCAAAAATCCACAAGGAACCCCCATCATGGACCATTCCCTATGAAGTTCCCCCCGGCAGACCCATAGTTTCAGATTGTAATAGCACTTCATATCACATCTCAGAATACATAGACCATTTCCTTGGACCCCTTTCCAATAAACATCCCAGTTACATCAAGGACACCTATCATTTCATAGACACCATCCGGCCCATGGTTGTTCCAAACCAGTCATATTTATTTACAATAGACATAGACAGTTTGTACACAAATATCAATACACAAACCGGTATCAAGGCTATCAGATCCATCTTCAATAACAACCCCGACAACAATAGACCGGACAACGAAATCATTCAACTCCTGACCCTCTGTCTCAACAATAACGATTTTTCATTCAACAACAAGCAATTCCTACAAATCCACGGAACGGCCATGGGTCAGCGATACGCACCATCATACGCTAACATCTACATGAGCGAGTGGGAGCGAGAGGCACTAGCCAAGTGCACACACCAACCCCTTACCTACCTCCGATTTTTAGACGACATTTTTGGCATCTGGCAACACGACATCTCTTTATTTTCCGACTTCATAGACACATTGAATAGCCACCACCCGTCCATTAAAGTTAAATACATCATAGATCCACTACAAGTAAATTTTCTGGATACAACAGTTTTTTTTGACCGGTCAAATAATTCATCATACTCACAATTACTCACCAAGGTTTATTTTAAAACAACAGATACACACGCCCTGCTCCATAAAACAAGCTATCATCCGAAACACACATTTAAAGGTATCATTAAATCCCAAATCATCCGCTTCTACAGAATATCATCCCTGGCTATAGATCTTCATTCATCCATCTCCATCCTTTTTTGTAGTCTCAGGAAAAGGGGCTACTCAAAACGCTTCCTCCGCCAAATCAAGAACAGCACTTTGGCGTCTCTCGCTCCTACTCGCTTCATTCCCCGTATTGCTCCACCCCAAGTCCCGGTCTCGGAGGGCATCCCGCCCATAGGTCCCCTACCGGTATACCCTAACCCTAACCCTAACCCTAACCCTAACCCTAACCCTGACCCTGACCCTAACCCTAACCCTAACCAAGATCCCCCCAGACCTAACCCTAACCCCAATGCTCCCAAGTCTAACCCTGACCCAAACCCATATCCTAACCCTAACCCACCCTCCCCCGACCCTAACCCTAACCCCAGCTTCCCCAAGCCTAACTCTAAACCTAACCCTAACCCAAAACCTAACCCTAACCAAACCTTCCCCAAACCTAACCCTAACCCCAACTCTCCCAATCCTAACCCTAACCCTGACCCAAATCCTAACCCTAACCCCTCCGAGACCGCCATCATTCTCCGAACCAACAACCCTGACCCCAACCCCGCCATAGTACCATTTATATCTACCTTTTCACACAAAATCACCGGTTTACATAGGATTATCAAGTACAACTTTACCCAGACCCAATCAGTACAGCCGGCTTTCAAAAACCATACCACCATATCAGCATACAGAAAGAACAAAAACCTCCATAGCTTATTAATACGGTCCAAGTACTCAGACAACAAACCATCAACACAAACACAGTACGATATACATTACAGAAACAGGAAATTCATTTCAAACATCCACAGCAATAAAGCTTCCCCTACATTAGGCACATTTACACTAAACACCAGTAACGTCATTTACATCATTACATGCACCACCTGCAATAAACATTACGTCGGCGAAACAAAACATACCATCCTCACCCGACTCAAACAACACCTGTATAACATTGGGGAAGGCAAACTCACCACCCCCATGGTCCTTCATTTCCAACGTCATCCGGTCAGCAGTCTAATCATTTCAGGCCTAGAAGCACAGGACCACTGGACCATTGGGCAGAGAAAAAGAGCAGAGAAATCATGGATCTTCAATCTGGACACCATCATCCCAACAGGTCTAAATGACAAATAACCACCAGTCCATCTTACCTGTCCTTTGTTAAACCCCCTGTTTTTTCCACCCCCCCTTCTTTTTCCGCCCTTCTTTTTCCGCCAGATCTGCTGCCTGGGGACCCCCAGGACCCCCCGATTGCAACATCGACACCAATGGCTTCGGGAGGATTCGAACCGGGGGTCCCGGTGCCAGGGGCGTCGTCTCTGCCATTAGGCCAAATTTCTTTCAATATAGCTCTTTTTGTTTCATTAATTTGAAACCAACAAACTTATTTTTCTTATAGTTTAATATATTAAAAACAAACCCCCCCCCCCCTTTTTTTTCAGCTGTACTCATAAAGTTCCATCAGGCAGAGAGACGCCCACCATCTGCACCAAACCAGGCAGCAGCCAAACCCACCTCTGCCTCTGCCCCATGGTCCTTGCAGGACGTGCTCTGCCTGGGGAGCGTACCCTGGTCTCCGGGATGAGAGAGCTGAGCCTTCCCAACTTGACCACCACCTTACGTAAACCAACTTCCCAACCGGATGAAACCTAGCAGGTCAGTAGGCCAGTGCATATAAGTCATAACCCTGAACCCTGAACCCCAACCCAAACCCAAACCTAACCCCGCCCGTGCCACTGACCTGCAGACACAATCCGGTTGGAACCTACTGTACATACAAACAACAAAAAATAATCCCCAACCATAAAACAAACCCGAACCCCCTCCCCTTTCAGAAAATGCTGGGGACTTCTGTCCCTGTGTGGGGCTGTCCAGGGGGTTCGAACCCGGGTCCTCCACACGAGAGACCGGAGCCCATCCTGATGAGCCATACACTGGCTGTTACAGCATTCAGCGAGAACACCCAGACTCAGATACCTTCTAGCCACCGCCCCCCAAGGGAACCAATCATATGGGATAACCATTTTTCCCTCCAAAATTCAAATATATTGGAGGGAAACCCTACAAAATGGCCTACCCTCCTAGCCCTATCACAACAGACCTACTCACAACACTACTTACTGATTGGTGGTTTAAGCCTTGGGGGAGGGGCACACTTCCCCTCCTCCAACACTTTATAACCACCAGAGCTGTGGTCTTATCCACACATCCTCTGAAGAAGCATATCCCAATGCGAAACGTCAGGATCTAAACACTACTCAACGGTACGTCAGCTTTGACTCTTTTATCTTTTTTCAAAAACACCGGTTTTAAGCAGATTTTGCTTTTTAACTATTTGGTGATTTGGTTTTTAACTTTTTAAGCTAGTTTTTTTGATTGTCCTGGGGGGCTGCTGCCTGAGGCCTGCCATGTGGTACAAACATTTGACTCCATTTTAAACCTGGTTTTAAAACGGCCTTGTTTTTACCAGTTGGAGCTTTGTGTTTTGACTTAAACATACAGTTTTAAAACACCCTGGGGCTACGGCTGTGGCCTTCCATGTGGTGCAAACACTTTTGACTCCCTTTTAAAACCTGGTTTTAAAACGGCCTTGTTTTTACCAGTGGGAGCGTTGTGTTTTATACTTAAACAAACAGTTTTAAAACATCCTGAATAGGCCTCTGCCCAAGGCCTTCCCTTGTCTTGTAATCAGTAGTCTCCCTCTATCTTTTTTAAACCTGGTTTTAAAGCGGCCTTGCTTTTACCAGTTGGAGTGTTGTGTTTTAAACTAAAGATTACAGTTTTTTATAACACCTGAGGGACTCCTGCCTGGGCCTCTCCACTGTTTTTTTTAAACAGCACACTCCTTTCATTGACTCATTTATTTTTATATCTACGGTTTTAAAGCGGCCTTGCTTTTTACCGGGGTATGGTTTTTTTAACTACTAAAGCCACCATTTTCTAAAACAGCCGGAGGGACCTCGGCTTGAGGCCTTCCTCATTTTAAACATTGACTATTTTTTTGAACTCTTGTCTTAAAGCGACCCTGCTTTTAAAACTATTGTGGATTATTGTTTTTTACTTTTTGGGACACTATACATATTTTTTTTCAAAAACTATCTGGAGACCTCCCGCCTGGCTTTTTTGTACACTGATACGGTTTTTTCGGAGTTTCCTCCTGTTTTCATTAGGCTATCTACCAGGAACTACAAACAAAGGCACCTGAACCTAGTCCTGCTGGACCACTGCCAAATCGCCACCCCAGCTCCAAGGCCCAGGAACACGCCATCAACTAACCACTGGACCTAGGAGGCCTCCACCTACGCTACCAGGGTAAGAGCCCCCTCCAGTGACTTTTGAAATGTTTTATAGCAGAGTTAAGCCCGTACCGTCGAGTGGTGTAGGACGCGGACCACAGCTCACACACAACACAGCCCTACAACCCCTGATGTCTTTAAACATGCACTCATCACAATACAAACACAACAATACACGCCGACCAACAAACATGAACGCAGCACCCATCAACACATGGAACCAGGTACCGGACCCAGCCACCCGTACTGCGTCAAAACAAATATTTCAATTAATACAGGCTATACACCATAAACACACAACAGACAATTCATTAACTACCAACACTTTCCCACCTGGGATGATGCGTCAGGTCACCAGACTGACTGACTTCATCAAACCGGCTACACCATCCGACACCACACGTCACAAAATTAAAAACAATACAGACAACTGGATGAGAACAAACATGGCCATATTACAGGAACATTACACCAACACAATACACACCCTCGGCCGCACACCACACAACCCCATAGCCTTGCAAATAGCTACCGGATGGGCTAGGAAGCGGTATGGCCAGAGACTCCGGGCAGACACTATTTCGGCTACAGAAGGTATTCTGCAGCAACATAATAATACTAGTAACAATAATGAACCTTCTTTTAAACCGAAGAGCAGGTTGGAAGGCTCCCTCTCCACCATCCCGGAATTATCCGATGAAGAGGAATTCCCACCACTACCGGTCATCATCAGTAAGTCACCCCCTGCATTTCAGCCATATCCAATTCGACAGTCCCGGGCACCACTACTCCCCACCCCCATCCAGCGCCAGACAACACTGGATGGACTACCACCACTACCTCAACGAATCAGACATGACCGCCCATACCAGACGAACAGACAAAAGACATTCCCCTTACCCCAAACCAGGCCCCCCCTACAACTGACACTACCTGACCACCCCATACCCAAACCGCCGACCTACCCAGTTTATAACAAGGGCCCTCTTCAAACACAGAGGGCACCTATACATCTTGCTTCAAAACAAATCCCTCCTGACCCAAACACCTCCACCCCTCCCTCAGTGAGGGGCAAGAAAGTAGTCTCCTGGGGACCCGAACCGGTCTCCCAGGAGGCAGAAATTACCATAAAACCCAACCCCAAACTCTCCCCCATCCTACCCTCAGTGACTAGACGGAAAACCCCAATGACACGACTACCCCTAAGCCCCAGTACCCCCGACTCACCGACAGTCAGTGCAGTACCAGAACCAAGAAGACGAATACAGCAAACCCAAGCCCTTATTCACCAAATACCGGACACACATAACAATACCCTGGAACTCCAGTCTATATCCCTTAACACACACAGTTTTTCAAATGTTTCGACCAGCAATCTTGACACCATCTCCTCTCTCCCTTCTACACCCACAGGTGTTGCTGGTCCCCGGATTGGCACAATGGAACAGCGAGGAGCTCCGGCAACCACAACGGGAGGGTCACCTAACATGATGAGCGGGCAATTAAAGGCTAACAATGCCATTCAAGCCGTGTCTGAGACCTCCCTACCACTACTTGGAAGTCCACCTCCCACTTGTGCCATTCGGGGATCCAGCACACCTTCACCCCCCGACGATAGCCCCGCAGGACCCTCCTCCACCTCCTCCCCATTCACCCTACCACCATACACTCCTACATCAGGTAAATACCACCCCACATCACATATCGCCCGACACACCAGGAAACTCCAGGACTGGTCTTTCAAAAGCCGTAGACCAGTCCTGGTGTTGGGGGATTCAAATATCAACAGAATCCCCCCCCACAACAACCCGGACTTACAACTGGACAGCTACCCGGGGGCCAACATGTACCATTTTCTAAAAATCTGTGAAAAAACGGTCCCCAACCCAGCAGTAAAAATAGTGGTCCTCTCCATCGGGATTAATAATAAGGACCAGGACCCCAGGCAGACCTCCTGCAAACAATTAAAATCCCTTTACAAACAGGCCCAACTTGCCTTCCCTAATGCGGACATCTACTTCCCGATAATTAACTTCTCGGACAACCTCACCATTAAACAACAACACAATCTCAAATATATAAACAACACTATAGCCACATACTTCCCGTTTTTAGCAGAGATCCCCCATGACACCTTTTTAACTGAAAAAGACAACATCCATTGGAAGCCGGCCACTGCTAAACTCATCTTCAGTTACTGGTTAAAACAATTAAATTTATAATAACACCCAAACCCAAACCGGGCATAACTGCAACTACAAACCCTGTACCCCACAATGACCCCGCAGTCGACTTGGGGTGGAGCTCCACATCAAACATACTTAACCTATCCTCATTATTTACTCCGACTACAGACCAGATCCATTTATTGGAAAGGGGTCTTTCATTCATCCCACGCCCGGCAAAGTTTGACTGGGAGGAACTTCATAGGGACCTACATCAATATAACCGAAGGCTAAAAATTATTAGTCATTTTTATGGTAAACCGGACCACATCCAGACACCCTTCATCCACAAATCTAATTGGGAACCCAGCACGGCTCAATCACACACAGCCACAATAAACCTGGTGCAAAAGAACAAACAGGCCCTGCGTTACTACCGGCCCCCAGGGGACGTTGCAGACAACCTCTCGGGGCTGGAACGCAGGGCCTTAGAAGAACTTACCCAAAATCCCAATATCATCATTAAACCCGCGGACAAAGGCTCCAAAATAGTTATCATGGATAGACAGCAGTATTTACTGGAGGCAAACAGACAACTCTCAAACACTACACATTATAAACCCATTCCGTCAGACTTACAAGCTCATACTCAACCACTTCTCCGCAACATCATACAAACCCTATATGACAATAAAACCATTAACCACAAGCAAAAAATCTATTTATTCGGCCCTGACCAACCCCGCCCCCGACAGTTTTATTTACTACCAAAAATCCACAAGGAACCCCCATCATGGACCATTCCCTATGAAGTTCCCCCCGGCAGACCCATAGTTTCAGATTGTAATAGCACTTCATATCACATCTCAGAATACATAGACCATCTCCTTGGACCCCTTTCCAATAAACATCCCAGTTACATCAAGGACACCTATCATTTCATAGACACCATCCGGCCCATGGTTGTTCCAAACCAGTCATATTTATTTACAATAGACATAGACAGTTTGTACACAAATATCAATACACAAACCGGTATCAAGGCTATCAGATCCATCTTCAATAACAACCCCGACAACAATAGACCGGACAACGAAATCATTCAACTCCTGACCCTCTGTCTCAACAATAACGATTTTTCATTCAACAACAAGCAATTCCTACAAATCCACGGAACGGCCATGGGTCAGCGATACGCACCATCATACGCTAACATCTACATGAGCGAGTGGGAGCGAGAGGCACTAGCCAAGTGCACACACCAACCCCTTACCTACCTCCGATTTTTAGACGACATTTTTGGCATCTGGCAACACGACATCTCTTTATTTTCCGACTTCATAGACACATTGAATAGCCACCACCCGTCCATTAAAGTTAAATACATCATAGATCCACTACAAGTAAATTTTCTGGATACAACAGTTTTTTTTGACCGGTCAAATAATTCATCATACTCACAATTACTCACCAAGGTTTATTTTAAAACAACAGATACACACGCCCTGCTCCATAAAACAAGCTATCATCCGAAACACACATTTAAAGGTATCATTAAATCCCAAATCATCCGCTTCTACAGAATATCATCCCTGGCTATAGATCTTCATTCATCCATCTCCATCCTTTTTTGTAGTCTCAGGAAAAGGGGCTACTCAAAACGCTTCCTCCGCCAAATCAAGAACAGCACTTTGGCGTCTCTCGCTCCTACTCGCTTCATTCCCCGTATTGCTCCACCCCAAGTCCCGGTCTCGGAGGGCATCCCGCCCATAGGTCCCCTACCGGTATACCCTAACCCTAACCCTAACCCTAACCCTAACCCTAACCCTAACCCTGACCCTGACCCTAACCCTAACCAAGATCCCCCCAGACCTAACCCTAACCCCAATGCTCCCAAGTCTAACCCTGACCCAAACCCATATCCTAACCCTAACCCACCCTCCCCCGACCCTAACCCTAACCCCAGCTTCCCCAAGCCTAACTCTAAACCTAACCCTAACCCAAAACCTAACCCTAACCAAACCTTCCCCAAACCTAACCCTAACCCCAACTCTCCCAATCCTAACCCTAACCCTGACCCAAATCCTAACCCTAACCCCTCCGAGACCGCCATCATTCTCCGAACCAACAACCCTGACCCCAACCCCGCCATAGTACCATTTATATCTACCTTTTCACACAAAATCACCGGTTTACATAGGATTATCAAGTACAACTTTACCCAGACCCAATCAGTACAGCCGGCTTTCAAAAACCATACCACCATATCAGCATACAGAAAGAACAAAAACCTCCATAGCTTATTAATACGGTCCAAGTACTCAGACAACAAACCATCAACACAAACACAGTACGATATACATTACAGAAACAGGAAATTCATTTCAAACATCCACAGCAATAAAGCTTCCCCTACATTAGGCACATTTACACTAAACACCAGTAACGTCATTTACATCATTACATGCACCACCTGCAATAAACATTACGTCGGCGAAACAAAACATACCATCCTCACCCGACTCAAACAACACCTGTATAACATTGGGGAAGGCAAACTCACCACCCCCATGGTCCTTCATTTCCAACGTCATCCGGTCAGCAGTCTAATCATTTCAGGCCTAGAAGCACAGGACCACTGGACCATTGGGCAGAGAAAAAGAGCAGAGAAATCATGGATCTTCAATCTGGACACCATCATCCCAACAGGTCTAAATGACAAATAACCACCAGTCCATCTTACCTGTCCTTTGTTAAACCCCCTGTTTTTTCCACCCCCCCTTCTTTTTCCGCCCTTCTTTTTCCGCCAGATCTGCTGCCTGGGGACCCCCAGGACCCCCCGATTGCAACATCGACACCAATGGCTTCGGGAGGATTCGAACCGGGGGTCCCGGTGCCAGGGGCGTCGTCTCTGCCATTAGGCCAAATTTCTTTCAATATAGCTCTTTTTGTTTCATTAATTTGAAACCAACAAACTTATTTTTCTTATAGTTTAATATATTAAAAACAAACCCCCCCCCCCCTTTTTTTTCAGCTGTACTCATAAAGTTCCATCAGGCAGAGAGACGCCCACCATCTGCACCAAACCAGGCAGCAGCCAAACCCACCTCTGCCTCTGCCCCATGGTCCTTGCAGGACGTGCTCTGCCTGGGGAGCGTACCCTGGTCTCCGGGATGAGAGAGCTGAGCCTTCCCAACTTGACCACCACCTTACGTAAACCAACTTCCCAACCGGATGAAACCTAGCAGGTCAGTAGGCCAGTGCATATAAGTCATAACCCTGAACCCTGAACCCCAACCCAAACCCAAACCCAACCCTAACCCTAACCCTAACCCTAACCCTAACCCTAATTAGGGGAACCCTAACCACGTCACCGTTTTTTTTTTTTGTCGTAAAGCCACGGGAGACATACCAAAACGTTCACCTCACTCCGCTGATCGCCATAGCGGCCTCCGTTTGCTTTCTGGAAGTGGTGATTTACGCCATTTAAAAATTCCCTGATGGACGGTCAGCTTTGGAAAGGCCGCCATTGGACTGTGCTTTTCTTGCCGATCGATTTAATACTACTTTCATCGCGATTGGACGACATGCAATTTTTGCAAATCCACCAGGGGGTGCAGTTGAGTAAATGGAATGCAATTCCAACTTCCATTCCAAATTCAAAATGCCATTCATTCTTATGGGACAAATTTGGAAGTTCTTTGTAGAGATTTGGGAGGACTTGGATGCTCATCAGCATCCCTCAAGGCACCCACACATCAAATTTGGGGAATGAAACTCATTGGGAACGACCACAAATGGCAATTCCAACTTCCATTCCAAATTCAAAATGCCATTCATTCTTATGGGACAAAATTGGAAGTTCTTTGTAGAGATTTGGGAGGACGTGGATGCTCATCAGCATCCCTTTAGGCACCCACACATCAAATTTGGGGAATGAAACTCATTGGGAACGCCCACAAATGCCAATTCCAACTTCCATTCCAAATTGAAAATGCCATTCATTCTTATGGGACAAAATTGGAAGTTCTTTGTAGAGAATTGGGAGGACTTGGATGCTCATCAGCATCCCTCAAGGGACCCACGCATCAAATTTGGGGAATGAAACTCATTGTCAACGACCACAGATGCCAATTCCAACTTTCATTCCAAACTCAAAATGCCATTCATTCTAATGGGACAAAATTGGAAGTTCTTTGTAGAGATTAGGGAGGACTTGGAGGCTCATCAGCATCCCTCAAGGCACCCACACATCAAATTTGGGGAATGAAACTCATTGGGAACGCCCACAAATGGCAATTCCAACTTCCATTCCAAATTGAAAATGCCATTCATTCTTATGGGACAAAATTGGAAGTTCTTTTTAGAGATTTGGGAGGACTTGGAGGCTCATCAGCATCCCTCAAGGCACCCACACATCAAATTTGGGGAATGAAACTCATTGGGAACGCCCACAAATGGCAATTCCAACTTCCATTCCAAATTGAAAATGCCATACATTCTTATGGGACAAAATTGGAAGTTCTTTGTAGAGATTTGGGAGGACTTGGAGGCTCATCAGCATCCCTTAAGGCACCCACACATCAAATTTGGGGAAAGAAACTCATTGGGAACGCCCACAAATGGCAATTCCAACTTCCATTCCAAATTGAAAATGCCATTCATTCCTATGGGACAAAATTGGAAGTTCTTTTTAGAGATTTGGGAGGACTTGGAGGCTCATCAGCATCCCTCAAGGCACCCACACATAAAATTTGGGGAATGAAACTCATTGGGAACGCCCACAAATGGCAATTCCAACTTCCATTCCAAATTGAAAATGCCATACATTCTTATGGGACAAAATTGGAAGTTCTTTGTAGAGATTTGGGAGGACTTGGAGGCTCATCAGCATCCCTCAAGGCACCCACACACCAAATTTGGGGAATGAAACTCATTGGGAACGCCCACAAATGGCAATTCCAACCTCCATTCCAAATTCAAAATGCCATTCATTCTTATTGGACAAAATTGGAAGTTTTTTGTAGAGATTTGGGAGGTCTTGGATGCTCATCAGCATCCCTCAAGGCACCCACGCATCAAATTTGTGGAATGAAACTCATTGTCAACGACCACAGATGCCAATTCCAACTTCCATTCCAAATTGAAAATGCCATTCATTCTTATGGGACAAAATTGGAAGTTCTTTGTAGAGATTTGGGAGGACTTGGAGGCTCATCAGCATCCCTCAAGGCACCCACACATCAAATTTGGGGAATGAAACTCATTGGGAACGCCCACAAATGGCAATTCCAACTTCCATTCCAAATTCAAAATGCCATTCATTCTTATTGGACAAAATTGGAAGTTCTTTGTAGAGATTTGGGAGGACTTGGAGGCTCATCAGCATCCCTCAAGGCACCCACACATCAAATTTGGGGAATGAAACTCATTGGGAATGCTGACAAATGGCAATTCCAACTTCCATTCCAAATTGAAAATGCCATTCATTCTTATGGGACAAAATTGGAAGTTCTTTGTAGAGATTAGGGAGGACTTGGAGGCTCATCAGCATCCCTCAAGGCACCCACACATCATTTTTGGGGAATGAAACTCATTGGGAACGCCCACAAATGGCAATTCCAACTTCCATTCCAAATTGAAAATGCCATTCATTCTTATGGGACAAAATTGGAAGTTCTTTGTAGAGATTTGGGAGGACTTGGAGGCTCATCAGCATCCCTTAAGGCACCCACACATCAAATTTGGGGAATGAAACTCATTGGGAACGCCCACAAATGGCAATTCCAACTTCCATTCCAAATTGAAAATGCCATTCATTCTTATGGGACAAAATTGGAAGTTCTTTTTAGAGATTTGGGAGGACTTGGAGGCTCATCAGCATCCCTCAAGGCACCCACACATCAAATTTGAGGAATGAAACTCATTGGGAACGCCCACAAATGGCAATTCCAACTTCCATTCCAAATTCAAAATGCCATTCATTCCATATTCCCATCTAATAGATGGAAATATGGAAGTCATTCATAGAGATTCAGGAGGAGTTGGAGGCTCATCAGCATCCCTCAAGGCACCCACACATCAAATTTGGGGAATGAAACTCATTGGGAATGCCCACAAATGGCAATTCCAACTTCCATTCCAAATTGAAAATGCCATTCATTCTTATGGGACAAAATTGGAAGTTCTTTATAGAGATTTGGGAGGACTTGGAGGCTCATCAGCATCCCTCAAGGCACCCACACATCAAATTTGGGGAATAAAACTCATTGGGAACGCCCACAAATGGCAATTCCAACTTCCATTCCAAATTCAAAATGCCATTCATTCTTATGGGACAAAATTGGAAGTTCTTTGTAGAGATTTGGGAGGACTTGGAGGCTCATCAGCATCCCTCAAGGCACCCACACATAAAATTTGGGGAATAAAACTCATTGGGAACGCCCACAAATGGCAATTCCAACTTCCATTCCAAATTCAAAATGCCATTCATTCTTATGGGACAAAATTGGAAGTTCTTTGTAGAGATTTGGGAGGACTTGGAGGCTCATCAGCATCCCTCAAGGCACCCACACATCAAATTTGGGGAATGAAACTCATTTGGAACGCCCACAAATGGCAATTCCAACTTCCATTCCAAATTCAAAATGCCATTCATTCTTATGGGACAAAATTGGAAGTTCTTTGTAGAGATTTGGGAGGAGTTGGAGGCTCATCAGCATCCCTCAAGGCACCCACACATCAAATTTGGGGAATGAAACTCATTGGGAATGCCCACAAATGGCAATTCCAACTTCCATTCCAAATTCAAAATGCCATTCATTCCATATTCCCATCTAATAGATGGAAATATGGAAGTCATTCATAGAGATTCAGGAAGACTTGGAGGCTCATCAGCATCCCTCAAGGCACCCACACATCAAATTTGGGGAATGAAACTCATTGGGAACGCCCACAAATGGCAATTCCAACTTCCATTCCAAATTGAAAATGCCATTCATTCTTATAAGACAAAATTGGAATTTCTTTGTAGAGATTTGGGAGGACTTGGAGGTTCATCAGCATCCCTCAAGGCACCCACACATCAAATTTGGGGACTAAAACTCATTGGGAACGCCCACAAATGGCAATTCCAACTTCCATTCCAAATTCAAAATGCCATTCATTCTTATTGGACAAAATTGGAAGTTCTTTGTAGAGATTTGGGAGGACTTGGAGGCTCATCAGCATCCCTTAAGGCACCCACACATCAAATTTGGGGAATGAAACTCATTGGGAATGCCCACAAATGGCAATTCCAACTCCATTCCAAATTCAAAATGCCATTCATTCCATATTCCCATCTAATAGATGGAAATATGGAAGTCATTCATAGAGATTCAGGAAGACTTGGAGGCTCATCAGCATCCCTCAAGGCACCCACACATCAAATTTGGGGAATGAAACTCATTGGGAATGCCCACAAATGGCAATTCCAACTTCCATTCCAAATTGAAAATGCCATTCATTCTTATGGGACAAAATTGGAAGTTCTTTGTAGAGATTTGGGAGGGCTTGGAGGCTCATCAGCATCCCTCAAGGCACCCACACATCAAATTTGGGGAATGAAACTCATTGGGAATGCCCACAAATGGCAATTCCAACTTCCATTCCAAATTGAAAATGCCATTCATTCTTATGGGACAAAAATTGGAAGTTCTTTGTAAAGATTTGGGAGGACTTGGAGGCTCATCAACATCCCTCAAGGCACCCACACATCAAATTTGGGGAATGAAACTCATTTGGAACGCCCACAAATGGCAATTCCAATTTTGGTGACAGCTCCCATCCATATTTCCATCTATTAGATGAAAATATGGAAGTCTATGAATGACTTCCATATTTTCATCTATGGCTTCCATATTTCCATCTAATAGATGGAAATATGGAAGTCTTTCATAGACTTCCATATTTTCATCTATGGCTTCCACATTTCAATCTATTAGATGGAAATATGGAAGCCATAGATGAAAATATGGCATATTTCAATCTATTAGATGGAAATATGGAAGCCATAGATGAAAATATGGAAGTGGAGTTATGAGCATAAATGCTACATGAGGGAGGACATTTGGGGTATTGTTGCGTTCGTCTTGTCATGGCAATTCAAAATATTCAGGTCTCCTTCTTCTATCTCTTTCCATTGGTTTTGGCTTTGTTCTGTAAGAGCGCCACCTATGTGGCGTTCACATGTGTTATAGAGGACTTTAATGGATTTCCAAACATGTCTGTTTCTCACCCCTGCCTCCTTCCATTGAGGAGATAGAGCACTTTAGCAAGCAGAAACATGTCACTAAAAGACCCCTTTTGGGTTTACATTGCGACCTTTCGACATTTAACCTGTAACTCCAGTATGTAAAGGGTTACAGACATGGGGAATACTATCCCGAAAACTCTCAGGGGGCTGTTTCACATTTGTCAGAATCAAATCCGTCGCTCATCGCTTAGCCTTCGGGTCGCAACTGAGAGACACATCACACCCAAAGTTCTATGTCGCCCCTGGGAGACACTAGGGGCCGCTGAAATAGGAAAACTTCTACCTTGTTAAGTGTCACATTCGAGCAAAGGAGGCTCTCAGAGACAAACACCTACAAACAACTCTTCATTAATTCTATTGCAAAAGTCAGCCCCCTCCTACTGGTGCACCCCTGGGCGCAACTCTACAACAGTGGGAGCTACAACCACGGGGAAGGGTGTTCTCACAAGGACTCAAGATGCTCATTAACGTCTGTAAACCCTGTCCAAATGCTGTCATGTTTTGGACCAAAGTTTTTCTCAAATAACACACAATTTCAAGCACTAATTATGATACAACAGCACTAGATAGACCATTTTTGTCTGAAAGCTCTTAAAGTGTTATGTTCTTCATGTGTAAACAAGAATAATAAAATGACTTACAATGATTCTGAAAATGACACTGAATAAGCAAATAAAGTTGTTCAGATGCTTTATTGAGGACATTATGTTTTGTCAAGTACTTTGAAGGTTTATATTTCAAGGAAAGAAGGAGCTAAAGGCCCTGAATACAATTGGAAGCTTGCAGTTAATACGTTGCACAGACATGGTCCCATCAGTCTAAATACCTCATGTGCAGAGTTATGGAGGCACAAATTATTTAGGGGTGATGTAAATATAATACTAATAAACTGAACATTGGAAAATATCTAAGGTCCAGGATAATCGTCCAGGATTTGATCTATTATATAATACATGCATGTAGATGATGAGTTGGACTTCCTGTGTCAACAGGAAGTAGGAAGAGAATAGATATATCCAGCACAGCTGACTGCATGGTGAGTGAAATTCATGAGCTCTCTAACTTTTTGTTTTTAATATACTTTACCAATTAAAATGTGAGTGTCATAGCCTTATCTCAGTGTGTAGTAGCCATATTGCAAATCTACACATTACATTTGAGCTTTTAAAATGTTGTTTTTTGTAACTTTTTATGCAGCAGGTAAAGATTTGTATGAATAGATTATAATTTGGATGTGTCGGTTCAAGTTCCAAATTTCAATATATATTATATATGTCCATCTAGTCAACAACTGCAGATTCACTCTACTAAGCAGTCTTCAATGATTTTCTTTCTGGGAATCAGACTTCCAGTGATATGGAGCCAGAAACAAAGATGTCACTGCTGCCTGAATTTGAGGAAGGCAACAGTTCACTCAAGCTGCCACCGGCCAAAAGGTCTAAGGCTGAGTCAGATGAGGCCGTTTCTGTGGCTCCACCAGGGAGTCCGGTCTCTTCCCAATCTGTTACTGAGGACGAGGACGAGCATGAGGATCGTTTTGTGGATGCACAGGGAAGTCAAAAGTCCGTCCTGCCTGTTAACGACGATGAGGATGACGATGGGTGTCTTGCTGTGGATGAAGCGGGGAGTCCTAACTCTGCCTGATGATGAGGATCATTTAATGGATGCATACTCTCTACTACTCCACTCATCTCTATTCTGTTTTTTTTTTTGCAAGATTTGATATGTTGTGTCAAATTGTTGTTTGGAAGACAAAAAAAATTCTCTTGGATTATGTCTGGTATTTGTTAGAATAAATGTTCATTGACAAAATGCACAAGGTTTCAGTTCTTGAGTCTTTGAAGTGCACAAAAGAGACACAAATTCCAAATTTTAATCTCCATCTGATTTACGTTGCACAGACATGGTCGCATCAGTCTAAATACCTCATGTGCAGAGTTATGGAGGCACAAATTATTAAGGGGTGATGTAAATATAATACTAATAAACTGAACATTGGAAAATATATAAGGTCCAGGATAATCATCCAGGATTTGATCTATTATATAATACATGCATGTAGATGATGAGTTGGACTTCCTGTGTCAACAGGAAGTAGGAAGAGAATAGATATATCCAGCACAGCTGACTGCATGGTGAGTGAAATTCATGAGCTCTCTAACTTTTTGTTTTTAATATACTTTACCAATTAAAATGTGAGTGTCATAGCCTTATCTCAGTGTGTAGTAGCCATATTGCAAATCTACACATTACATTTGAGCTTTTAAAATGTTGTTTTTTGTAACTTTTTATGCAGCAGGTAAAGATTTGTATGAATAGATTATAATTTGGATGTGTCGGTTCAAGTTCCAAATTTCAATATATATTATATATGTCCATCTAGTCAACAACTGCAGATTCACTCTACTAAGCAGTCTTCAATGATTTTCTTTCTGGGAATCAGACTTCCAGTGATATGGAGCCAGAAACAAAGATGTCACTGCTGCCTGAATTTGAGGAAGGCAACAGTTCACTCAAGCTGCCACCGGCCAAAAGGTCTAAGGCTGAGTCAGATGAGGCCGTTTCTGTGGCTCCACCAGGGAGTCCGGTCTCTTCCCAATCTGTTACTGAGGACGAGGACGAGCATGAGGATCGTTTTGTGGATGCACAGGGAAGTCAAAAGTCCGTCCTGCCTGTTAACGACGATGAGGATGACGATGGGTGTCTTGCTGTGGATGAAGCGGGGAGTCCTAACTCTGCCTGATGATGAGGATCATTTAATGGATGCATACTCTCTACTACTCCACTCATCTCTATTCTGTTTTTTTTTTTGCAAGATTTGATATGTTGTGTCAAATTGTTGTTTGGAAGACAAAAAAAATTCTCTTGGATTATGTCTGGTATTTGTTAGAATAAATGTTCATTGACAAAATGCACAAGGTTTCAGTTCTTGAGTCTTTGAAGTGCACAAAAGAGACACAAATTCCAAATTTTAATCTCCATCTGATTTACGTTGCACAGACATGGTCGCATCAGTCTAAATACCTCATGTGCAGAGTTATGGAGGCACAAATTATTAAGGGGTGATGTAAATATAATACTAATAAACTGAACATTGGAAAATATATAAGGTCCAGGATAATCATCCAGGATTTGATCTATTATATAATACATGCATGTAGATGATGAGTTGGACTTCCTGTGTCAACAGGAAGTAGGAAGAGAATAGACATATCCAGCACAGCTGACTGCATGGTGAGTGAAATTCATGAGCTCTCTAACTTTTTGTTTTTAATATACTTTACCTATTGAAATGTGAGTGTCATAGACTTATCTCAGTGTGTAGTAGCCATATTGCAAATCTACACATTACATTTGAGCTTTTAAAATGTTGTTTTTTGTAACTTTTTATGCAGCAGGTAAAGATTTTTATGAATAGATTATAATTTGGATGTGTCGGTTCAAGTTCCAAATTTCAATATATATTATATATATCCATCTAGTCATCTATTGGTATGATTTTGAGTAGGCAAATCTTTGAAATTTGAGGTGAGATATGGGGTTAGACTTAGCTTAATGATGTTTTAATCCTCTCAACCCATCATACTGTAACCCATTGGAAAGGAGGGAAAGGAGGACCGCGGATGCCTGTCACCACCTATTACTGAGGAGATACCGATGCCAATGCTAGAACTCCAGTCCGAAGAGAACCATGGGTGCCCGTCGGGACTCCAGCCTGAGGAGAATCCCGTGGTCATCCCGGAAGAGTCAGAGGACAACCGAAGGAACATGCTGGTTTCCCTGTTTGATGCGACCCTCAGGTGGATGCGGGAATGGCCCGAATACCTCTTGGTGCGCACAACCCATCTTTTGGTCTTTTTTGGTCTGTTTATAACTTTTGTTTTTGCAATCTATACGTGGTTTATGGTGTTGATTTTAAATGGTTCGACCTGCCCACCTAAAAAAGGTTGATGTAAAAACGACGACGATGACGATGGGTGTCTTGTTGTGAATGAAGCGGGGAGTCCTAACTCTGCCTGATGATGAGGATCATTTAATGGATGCATACTCTCTACTACTCCACTCATCTCTATTCTGTTTTTTTTTTTGCAAGATTTGATATGTTGTGTCAAATTGTTGTTAGGAAGACAAAAAAAATTATCTTGGATTATGTCTGGTATTTGTTAGAATAAATGTTAATTGACAAAATGCACAATGTTTCAGTTCTTGAGTCTTTGAAGTGCACAAAAGAGACACAAATTCTAAATTTTAATCTACATCTGATTAATAATAGATGGAAATCTGGAAGCCATAGATAAGAATCCACATTCCCAATTCTCATCTACAGCTTCCATATTTCAATCTATAAGAATAACATGTCATAGATTGAAATATGGAAGCCATAGATGAAAATATGGAAGTCATTCATAGACTTCCATATTTCCATCTATTAGAGATAGGAACTTTCAAGATGAAAATTGAAAAATTAAAGATAATTTGAAAAAAATGAACGACAGCATACTCAAAGATTTTAGGAAATTCTTTTTATTTATCTGACATACTTCTTGAACTTACAGCTGTAGGCATTTGAAATGAAAAATATATCTATAAAAGTCTAGATATAAATATCCAATAAATTAACAAAATATACATACTTAAACAAGGTGACATTGCTTCATGCCTTTCATAAAAAAAAATTAAAAAAATTGACTCATAGCTGGTAACCTGAAAAGGTCATACATGAATAATGTCTTTTTGGAACATAATTGACAATTTTTTTTTAACATAATCATAATATTTTCTCAAACTTGATTACTTGACTACAACAAAGAACTATAAAACAGGGGTTTCAGTGACCTCTTCAATTTGGGTTTCCCGAATCTTCAACTGCACAGGAGTTGATGACTGGGGTTTCAGGCATGTCTTCAACTGGGGTCTCTGGAATCTCCTCCTCTCCTCCTGGTGGAAGAGGAGTCTCATCCAGCTGAACTTCCATAATCGCCCACCAGTCTACTTCCTCTTCAAACGGGGTCTCTGGCATCTCCTCCTCTCCTCCTCCCTCTTCAACCGGGGTTTCTGGAATCTCCTCCTCCACTCCTCTGGGTGGAAGAGGAGTCTCTTCAACCAGGGTTTTCACAATCTGCCCCCTTCCTACTTCCTCTTCAACCAGGGTTTCTGGAATTTCCTCCCCCCCTCCTCCTGTTGGAAGAGGAGTCTCTTCAACCTGAGCTTCCAGAATCTCCCCCCTTCCTACTTCCTCTTCAAACAGGGTCTCTGGCATCTCCTCCTCTCCTCCTCTCTCTTCAACCGGGGTTTCTGGAATCTCCTCCTCCACTCCTCTGGGTGGAAGAGGAGTCTCTTCAACCAGGGTTTTCACAATCTGCCCCCTTCCTACTTCCTCTTCAACCAGGGTTTCTGGAATTTCCTCCCCCCCTCCTCTGGGTGGAAGAGGAGTCTCTTCAACCAGGGCTTCCAGAATCTCTCCCCTTCCTACTCCCTCTTCAACTGGGGTTTCCAGAATCTCCTCTCTTCCTCCTAGGGGTGGAAGACGACTCTTCTTAAAAGTTGATTTCAACTTTTGTGCTTTTCCTCCTTCCTCCAACCTTCTGCATTTTGCCTTTCTTTTGTATGAATAGAAGTTTTCAAAAGATCTCTTCATCCGTTCCACCCTCACAAAACACTTGGAAGGTGAAACTACCACGAGATGTGACATCCTTTTTTGGACTGAAGAGTCATTTGAAAAGTCCAACTTCTTCATGGACTTTTGACTTGAAGGAGCTGGAAAAGATGGGGGCTCATCCTCTGATGATTCGTCCTTAGGTTCAGAAATCCCATGAAGCCTCTTGTTTCTTCTATTCATCATTGTCAACTTCTCGTCAGAGGACAATGATGAGCTTGACTCAGGTGCGTCATCAAAGATGACTTCCTCATCATCTGAGCTTGTCTCCGGTGTATCCTCAGATTTGTCATCTGGTAAGGATGAGGAGTCATCAGTGTCATTGTTAACTTGCGAGGATTTAGCAAAAGCCTCCTTGAGGGCTTTCATCCTCAGTTTTCTGGTTTGGTATGCCATTTCTTTGTCTGGCAGAGCTACATAGAATTTTTCTGCTGTAGTGGGGTCATGGCACATCGCATGAGCCACCTCCTTCCTCTCCTTCTCAGTGAGGTGATTCTTGGCCTGTGAACCCAAATGAAGAAATATGTGTAACATAATCTGGAAGTCTTCCAAATTCCCACCTACGACATACAGATTCAGATCAAACAGATGGAAATCTGGAAATTATCTATGAAAATTGTGAAATACTTGGCTATACTTCAGGCACTCCTAACACATATCACTTTCCTGAGTACCTACCTGCGTAGAGACACTGCTCCGGATCTGGCCAAAGTTGACTGGCCCCGTCAGTCCAGCATTCACCCAAGCCATATGGAGGTAGAGTGACGGCTTCACGATATACCTGCCTAATATTGTGTGGAAAACATATTTGTTGTCGTCCGCACCAAGGCAGCAGTTACCGAAGGCAACTTTTTTCAGCCACTCAAATTCCATCTTGTTTAGGCACACCGCAGCTTGCCCGAATGAGCTCATAGTTTTGTGGTCATCCACCTAGGGAAAACATGCAGAAAATTAGCTTATTTCTGTGGATAGGTAGACTTAAACTGAAATAGAAAAAAACTAATAAAACTTTTGCTATCTCTTCCAACAAATAGTTTAAATACTTACCATAACCCTATACTTCTTGCCACCACCCCAGCAGTCTGCTGACATCACCTGATCATGGGTCATGTTGGTAAAGACGACGGCGCGATGTCCCGTAAGGATGCTCAGATAGCCCATGAGGTAGCCCATGAGCTGACAATGGTCCTTACCATAACTTCCATCAGCAGGTAAGAATTCTACAATAAATAACACAGATACATTTAGTTTAGTCAAGTCAGGTTTATGTCAATTCTCCTCTCTCCATCTCCCAATCTCCTGTCATGAGTAAATATGTACTGAATTGTACTTACGAAGCAACTCAGGAATTTTCTTTTTGGCCACCTTCATAAATGTCACTTCCTTTTTCGCCTCAAGCAGTTGAACTGTGAAAAGAGTGTCACATATACCACTCATTTCTGAGGTTCCAAATCCCTATTTTTTAGATGACAGAATATACACACAACAATAACACAATAAAGAAAGCAAACCTTACCTGTCTTCTTTTTCATCACCTTCTGACGGTGGACAACCACGTGCTTGTGCACATTCATCTGAAGCATCTTAAGCTCATAGAGGAGTCTGTCGAAGTCAGGAGATCTGACTTTGCTGACCGCCTGGAATGAGCACTTCATGTGCCTGATGAACAGGGTGACATTTGTCATCATGTTTCTTACAGTAGTTGGGAGGTAACCCTTTTCGGTGAGGTATAGTGGCCACCTACAAAAAAAGGTAGGTACAAGTAATGAAATCTCACCTCTAGTTCCCACCACCTGATTCCAAATCCAAATTCCAATTTTTCATCTACTAAAAAACATCACATTATAATTTCAAATTCATAACAATAAATGTATATATATATATACATATCGAGAGAGAGAGAGAGAGAGAGAGAGAGAGAGAGAGAGAGAGAGAGAGAGAGAGAGAGAGAGAGAGAGAGAGAGAGAGAGAGAGATTTTATCTCTATTTATTCTAACCAAAAAACACACTTACATGCGCAATTTGTCAATCTGGAGAAGGAACTTCATATCCATTGAGACCATTTTTGGAGGTAGCCCAGTAGCCATATAGAGGCAAAAACGGAGTGCATGACTCGCTGCCTGCCTGGCATTATCCTTATCTTTTATTCCTGTCCGTGAACCCAGTCGAAACTTCCTGTAGTCATCAATGATCTTATCTGTCATGAAACAAACAGAAAATGTTTGTGGATTAAAAATTGTATATATATATTTTATTATATTTACCAAATTTTAAAAAAAACAACATCTATTACATTACATAGCAACGTGGAAGCCATATATTTCAAATTCTAATCTATGGCTTCCACATTGCTGTGTAATTCAATACATGTTGTTTTTTTATAGATGTAACCATGAAAATTGTAGACGAGAAAAGGGAAACAGGAAATGAAAACTCACGAAATAAATGTTCTGACTTGTTCGACTTTGTCACATGTTCATATTTTTGGGCTGAGGTAGTTAGTTTTGACGGTATGCCTCTGGGTGTCTTGGGTGTAGAGGGCGCCGAGGGTTGGGCTCTCACAAGTCTGTTTACCCTATTTTCAAGCTCCTGCAATCTCACTGCAACGTTTTCACATTTGCAGTTGCATTTGCGTTGATTCGGAAGTGGACTTGTAATATCGGTGTTATAAGACTGACTGGAGTTATCTTGGTTCTGCATAACAGGTGAGGAAGGCAGAGGATGGCTATGACCAAGCCCACTGGAGGAGGTTGTATGGACACCGGAGGAGGATGTGGGGACATCGGAGGAGGATGTGGGGACATCAGAGGAGGATGTGTGGACACTGTTGGGGGATGTGTGGACACTGGAGCAGGGTATTTGGCCATCGGAGGAGGTTTTCTGGCCACCAGGGCTGAGATGTGGATTTTTTTGGGGGGTAGATGATAAAACAGGAAGACCAATTTCAGGTTGACCATGCACTGAATCTGGACTCAGGGCCAGGTTGAGCGGCTGCCCTTCCTCATGGGGCATATCGTCTTCCCAAATGGACATTCTCTCATAAATTTCGTCTGTAATGAATTGGAAAAGGCATGTCAAGGACCTGTTTACTGTACATTCAACCTTTCACAAACACATTAATACATGATAGTGTAAAATTACCATTAGAGTTATCATGCATGTCCAAACATGATACCATCGGACTTTGAGGGTCAGTAAGGCGGAGAGCAGCAAACTCCTTTCTAATGCACGTCCTCTTGGCATCCTTTAGCAGAGGCTCTCTTTCCTATTGATATAAAGTGACATATTTTGACACAAAAATAATTCTTATCGTGACTAAAGATTACATTTGCAAGAATTATTGTGCATTTGCACTTACCTCTGGATTTAAGAAATGTGTGTCCTGCAGATGCTTGTCCAGGCGTACGAATGAACCCCTGTCACACACAGGGCAGTCTAAGCGTTCCGTTGTCCTAGAATAGGGAATATTGAATAAATGGGGAAGAAATATGGACAAGAAAAATATTTGTTTTCATATGAATATATGTTCTGTATGTTCTTACCTAGCATTCCCAAATTTCATCAACAGACGAAATTCCTCTTTATTAGGAACTGTGTGGGAAACATTCAGGTGCTGCTTTAAATTATTGTAGCTCCTGAAACACAACCCACACAATTTTGTGGCCTGTAGATGAAAAGGAAAAAAATGTTAAAAAGAAAAAAAAAGAATGACTTCCTGTTTCCAGTAGGTGGCGCTGTGACATAAGCATTTGAACAGGTTAGGATAATGCATGATGAAGTTTCAACACACTGCGTCTGAAAAAAGCAAGACATTACAGAGCACACTTACCATGCTGCTACTGCTGCTGTTGCTCCTCCACTTCCAAGTTTCATCTAAATGGCATGAATTATAATTTGGAAGTTAAAATCGAAAAACTTCCATGTTTCCATATATGTCATTTTACCTAAACCTAACCCTAACCATATGCTGACCATGTGATATAAATCAACTTTTCAAACAATCAAAAGTGCATGAGAAAACAACACCTAAGGTGATATTAATATGTTACACACTGAAATAGAGCAAAATCAGTCAGGTATCAGCACTTTGTGTCTAACAAAAATCAAGAAATTACAGAGCAAACTTACCAAGCTGCTAATGCTACCAATGCTACTCTTGTGTTACTTCCTGTGGGGAAAGGAAGTGCAAGTTTTCATCTACGAAATTTGGAATTACGATGGACAAATTCCATATTTACATATATGTCATTTTAACCGACCATGTGCTCACCATGTGATATAAATCAACTTTTCAAACAATCAAAAGTGCATGAGAAAACAACACCTAAGGTGATATTAATATGTTACACACTGAAATAGAGCAAAATCAGTCAGGTATCAGCACTTTGTGTCTAACAAAAATCAAGAAATTACAGAGCAAACTTACCTAGCTGCTAATGCTGCCATGCTGACCCTAGCTCTGCACAGGAAGGAACCACAGCTATGATTCCAACACTGGGCCAATCAGGTCGATGAGACCTTTCCGTCCCTGCCTGGATCAAGGCTCTAAGATGAAGTATGGCCGAGTTGGCCCCATTCACCTTGTTTGTCAAGAGGGAGTCAGGGTGTATGAGTGTTCATGGGCTCTGAGAGTCTGGGGCCTTGTTGGAACTTTTGACCAAAACAATAACTTACAGGGCTGATTCTCACATATGTCATAGAGCTCTTCGAGAGCTTTCGGGAACAACTGGGCCTGTGTCCGAAAGCCTCTCGGTTGAGGAGTTTAGGCAATTTAGCTTCCAGGTCGAGAGGTCGTCTACAAACGAGGCCTAGTCGAGTGACATTTCGGGGCTCTACTCGACCATATGACCACTTAGAGACTAGCAACCACTGTTACCTAAAAGCCAGCATCCCCATGAAGTAGTGAGTCAAATATGATGGATGTAAACCGACAGGAAGTGCTGCAAAATTGATGGGGAACTTCAGGAGGTCGCCTCATTGGCATAGATTAAAATGTGGAGGAGTGAAAATTTCCCGCCTCCACATTTCCATCTATTCAGAGCAATCATAGATGAAAATATGGAAGTAGAGTTCTGTCAGCATCAATGCTACATGAAGCAGGACATTCGGGGCATTGTCACATTCGTCTCGTCGAGGCCTTTCAGAATGTCCAGGTCCCCTTCTTATATCTCTCTCCATTAAAGACCTTGCTCCAGAAGAGTGCCACCTATGTGGCATTCACATATGTGATAGAGCACTCTGAGAGCTTTCCAAACATGTCTCTTTCTTACCCTTGACAGCTTCCATTGAGAAGATATAGGACTTTAGCAAACAGAAAAAATTAACTTTGCTGCCCCCTAGCTCTGCACAGGAAGGAGCCACAGCTATGATTCCAACACTGGGCCAATCAGGTCGATGAGACATTTCCGTCCCTGCCTGGATCAAGGCTCTAAGATGAAGTATGGCCGAGTTGGCCCCATTCACCTTGTTTGGCAAGAGGGAGTCAGGGTGTATGAGTGTTCATGGGCTCTGAGAGTCTGGGGCCTTGTTGGAACTTTTGACCAAAACAATAACTTACAGGGCTTATTCTCACATATGTCATAGAGCTCTTCAAGAGCTTTCGGGAACAACTGGGCCTGTGTCCGAAAGCCTCTCGGTTGAGTAGTTAAGGCAATTTAGCTTCCAGGTCAAGAGGTCGTCTACAAACGAGGCCTAGTCGAGTGACATTTCGGGGCTCTACTCGACCATATGACCACTTAGAGACTAGCAACCACTGTTACCTAAAAGCCAGCATCCCCATGAAGTAGTGAGTCAAATATGATGGATGTAAACCGACAGGAAGTGCTGCAAAATTGATGGGGAACTTCAGGAGGTCGCCTCATTGGCATAGATTAAAATGTGGAGGAGTGAAAATTTCCCGCCTCCACATTTCCATCTATTCAGAGCAATCATAGATGAAAATATGGAAGTAGAGTTCTGTCAGCATCAATGCTACATGAAGCAGGACATTCGGGGCATTGTCACATTCGTCTCGTCGAGGCCTTTCAGAATGTCCAGGTCCCCTTCTTATATCTCTCTCCATTAAAGACCTTGCTCCAGAAGAGTGCCACCTATGTGGCATTCACATATGTGATAGAGCACTCTGAGAGCTTTCCAAACATGTCTCTTTCTTACCCTTGACAGCTTCCATTGAGAAGATATAGGACTTTAGCAAACAGAAAAAATTAACTTTGCTGCCCCCTAGCTCTGCACAGGAAGGAGCCACAGCTATGATTCCAACACTGGGCCAATCAGGTCGATGAGACATTTCCGTCCCTGCCTGGATCAAGGCTCTAAGATGAAGTATGGCCGAGTTGGCCCCATTCACCTTGTTTGGCAAGAGGGAGTCAGGGTGTATGAGTGTTCATGGGCTCTGAGAGTCTGGGGCCTTGTTGGAACTTTTGACCAAAACAATAACTTACAGGGCTTATTCTCACATATGTCATAGAGCTCTTCAAGAGCTTTCGGGAACAACTGGGCCTGTGTCCGAAAGCCTCTCGGTTGAGTAGTTAAGGCAATTTAGCTTCCAGGACAAGAGGTCGTCTACAAACGAGGCCTAGTCGAGTGACATTTCGGGGCTCTGCTCGACCATATGACCACTTAGAGACTAGCAACCACTGTTACCTAAAAGCCAGCATCCCCATGAAGTAGTGAGTCAAATATGATGGATGTAAACTGACAGGAAGTGCTGCAAAATTGATGGTGAACTTCAGGAGGTCGCCTCATTTGCATAGATTCAAACGTGGATGTGGGAAATTTTCCCTCCTCCACGTTTCCATCTATTCAGAGCAATCATAGATGAAAATATGGAAGTAGAGTTCTGTAAGCATCAATGCTACATGAAGCAGGACATTCGGGGCATTGTCACATTCCTCTCGTCGAGGCCTTTCAGAATATCCAGGTCCCCTTCTTATATCTCTCTCCATTAAAGACCTTGCTCCAGAAGAGTGCCACCTATGTGGCATTCACATATGTGATAGAGCACTCTGAGACCTTTCCAAACATGTCTCTTTCTCACCCTTGACAGCTTCCATTGAGAAGATATAGGACTTTAGCAAACAGAAAAAAATAACTTTTGCTGCCCCCTAGCTCTGCACAGGAAGGAGCCACAGCTATGATTCCAACACTGGGCCAATCAGGTCGATGAAACCTTTCCGTCCCTGCCTGGATCAAGGCTCTAAGATGAAGTATGGCCGAGTTTGCCCCATTCACCTTGTTTGGCAAGAGGGAGTCAGGGTGTATGAGTGTTCATGGGCTCTGAGAGTCTGGGGCCTTGTTGGAACTTTCGACCAAAACAATAACTTACAGGGCTGATTCTCACATATGTCATAGAGCTCTTCAAGAGCTTTCGGGAACAACTGGGCCTGTGTCCGAAAGCCTCTCGGTTGAGTAGTTAAGGCAATTTAGCTTCCAGGTCAAGAGGTCGTCTACAAACGAGGCCTAGTCAAGTGACATTTCGGGGCTCTACTCGACCATATGACCACTTAGAGACTAGCAACCACTGTTACCTAAAAGCCAGCATCCCCATGAAGTAGTGAGTCAAATATGATGGATGTAAACTGACAGGAAGTGCTGCAAAATTGATGGTGAACTTCAGGAGGTCGCCTCATTTGCATAGATTCAAACGTGGATGCGGGAAATTTTCCCTCCTCCACGTTTCCATCTATTCAGAGCAATCATAGATGAAAATATGGAAGTAGAGTTCTGTAAGCATCAATGCTACATGAAGCAGGACATTCGGGGCATTGTCACATTCGTCTCGTCGAGGCCTTTCAGAATATCCAGGTCCCCTTCTTATATCTCTCTCCATTAAAGACCTTGCTCCAGAAGAGTGCCACCTATGTGGCATTCACATATGTGATAGAGCACTCTGAGACCTTTCCAAACATGTCTCTTTCTCACCCTTGACAGCTTCCATTGAGAAGATATAGGACTTTAGCAAACAGAAAAAATTAACTTTGCTGCCCCCTAGCTCTGCACAGGAAGGAGCCACAGCTATGATTCCAACACTGGGCCAATCAGGTCGATGAAACCTTTCCGTCCCTGCCTGGATCAAGGCTCTAAGATGAAGTATGGCCGAGTTGGTCCCATTCACCTTTTTTGGCAAGAGGGAGTCAGGGTGTATGAGTGTTCATGGGCTCTGAGAGTCTGGGGCCTTGTTGGAACTTTCGACCAAAACAATAACTTACAGGGCTGATTCTCACATATGTCCTAGAGCTCTTGGAGAGCTTTCGGGAACAACTGGGCCTGTGTCCGAAAGCCTCTCGGTTGAGGAGTTAAGGCAATTTAGCTTCCAGGTCAAGAGGTCGTCTACAAACGAGGCCTATTCGAGTGACATTTCGGGGCTCTACTCGACCATATGACCACATAGAGACTAGCAACCACTGTTAGCTAAAAGCCAGCATCCCCATGAAGTAGTGAGTCAAATATGATGGATGTAAACCGACAGGAAGTGCTGCAAAATTGATGGTGAACTTCAGGAGGTCGCCTCATTTGCATAGATTAAAACGTGGATGTGGGAAATTTTCCCTCCTCCACGTTTCCATCTATTCAGAGCAATCATAGATGAAAATATGGAAGTAGAGTTCTGTAAGCATCAATGCTACATGAAGCAGGACATTCGGGGCATTGTCACATTCGTCTCGTCGAGTCCTTTCAGAATATCCAGGTCCCCTTCATATATCTCTCTCCATTAAAGACCTTGCTCCAGAAGAGTGCCACCTATGTGGCATTCACATATGTGATAGAGCACTCTGAGACCTTTCCAAACATGTCTCTTTCTCACCCTTGACAGCTTCCATTGAGAAGATATAGGACTTTAGCAAACAGAAAAAAATAACTTTTGCTGCCCCCTAGCTCTGCACAGGAAGGAGCCACAGCTATGATTCCAACACTGGGCCAATCAGGTCGATGAAACCTTTCCGTCCCTGCCTGGATCAAGGCTCTAAGATGAAGTATGGCCGAGTTTGCCCCATTCACCTTGTTTGGCAAGAGGGAGTCAGGGTGTATGAGTGTTCATGGGCTCTGAGAGTCTGGGGCCTTGTTGGAACTTTCGACCAAAACAATAACTTACAGGGCTGATTCTCACATATGTCATAGAGCTCTTCAAGAGCTTTCGGGAACAACTGGGCCTGTGTCCGAAAGCCTCTCGGTTGAGTAGTTAAGGCAATTTAGCTTCCAGGTCAAGAGGTCGTCTACAAACGAGGCCGAGTCAAGTGACATTTCGGGGCTCTACTCGACCATATGACCACTTAGAGACTAGCAACCACTGTTACCTAAAAGCCATTATCCTCATGAAGTAGTGAGTCAAATATGATGGATGTAAACCGACAGGAAGTGCTGCAAAATTGATGGTGAACTTCAGGAGGTCGCCTCATTGGCATAGATTAAAATGTGGAGGCGTGAAAATTTCCTGCCTCCACATTTCCATCTATTCAGAGCAATCATAGATGAAAATATGGAAGTAGAGTTCTGTAAGCATCAATGCTACATGAAGCAGGACATTCGGGGCATTGTCACATTCGTCTCGTCGAGGTCTTTCAGAATGTCCAGGTCCCCTTCTTATATCTCTCTCCATTAAAGACCTTGTTCCAGAAGAGTGCCACCTATGTGGCATTCACATATGTGATAGAGCACTCTGAGAGCTTTCCAAACATGTCATTTTCTCACCCCTGACTGTTTCCATCGAGGAGATAGAGCACTTCAATGAGTTAAGTTTCCCATCCCCCACCCCAATGCCAGAGGCCAAAAAGGATTTCAGGAGCTATTGACCAGGAGAGGATTTTTTGACCGTCGCCAATTGAGCTGATATTCAGATATGCGATAGCCCTTGCATAGACGCACAATGTGTGAAATTTTGGTGCTTCCTGTCGCTAACCCTGAGAATAGAAAACAATAATTCCATCTTCCTGATTTGTACATTTTCACATTGAAATTTTACTCATCTTTACCAACATGCCATGTCGTTTGTGAACGACCTATTTGATTTCTGTCCAGGGGTCTGTTGTCAACAACGAGAGGGCAGTCAGTGATGATAGTTGGAAGACTTTTGGAGCATGTTTTGTCCCAAATGTCGTCCCAGCTATATCTCGCCTCCACTGCCTTTGTAGATGGCCCAGAGTGCTCTGCATAGCTGATTTTCTCAATGTTCTCAGTGCTTTTGTTCCCATGATATAGGACTTAAAAAATGAGGAATTTTGGACCTTTTGCGCCCTCTAGTGTCAGTATTAAAAACTATTCAAGTTAGGGAGAGGTACACCAGGGACCTCCTTCCTATGAGCTTTCTGAAAACTTGTATTTCGTCGCCCTACGACTTAGTTAAAATTTGACCTTTGACCTTTTCAAAGGTGAAGGGTCATGGAGGAGCTTGGTGAGAATGCTACAAAACTCACTTACTCCCACGGCTGTACTCGATTTGTAATTGAAATGACATAGCTCGGTGTTTGGGATGTCAAATTCTAAATTGTGCCCATCCCCCACCCCAATGCCAGAGGCCAAAAAGGATTTCAGGAGCTATTGACCAGGAGAGGATTTTTTGACCGTCGCCAATTGAGCTGATATTCAGATATGCGATAGTCCTTGCATAGACGCACAATGTGTGAAATTTTGGTGCTTCCTGTCGCTAACCCTGAGACTAGAAAACAATAATTCCATCTTCCTGATTTGTACATTTTCACATTGAAATTTTTCTCATCTTTACCAACATGCCATGTCGTTTGTGAACGACCTATTTGATTTCTGTCCAGGGGTCTGTTGTCAACAACGAGAGGGCAGTCAGTGATGGGAGTTGGAAGACTTTTGGAGCATGTTTTGTCCCAAATGTCGTCCCAGCTATATCTCGCCCCCACTGCCTTTGTAGATGGCCCAGAGTGCTCTGCAAAGCTGATTTTCTCAATGTTCTAAGTGCTTGTGTTCCCATGATATAGGACTTTAAAAATTAGGAATTTTGGACCTTTTGCGCCCTCTAGTGTCAGTATTAAAAACTATTCAAGTTAGGGAGAGGTACACCTGAGACCTCCTTCCTCTGAGCTTTCTGAAAACGTGTATTTCGTCGCCCTACGACTTAGTTAAAATTTGACCTTTGACCTTTTCAAAGGTGAAGGGTCAAGGAGGAGCTTGGTGAGAGTGCTACAAAACTCACTTATTCCCACGGCTGTACTCGATTTGTAGTTGAAATGACATAGCTCGGTGTTTGGGATGTCAAATTCTAAATTGTGCCCATCCCCCACACATATATGGACTTCAATGTAATGAAGGCACAAACGTAGCACTTTAGGGCAACCCTTTTATTTTTGTTAATAAATGGTTGTAAATGTGAAGTAAGGGCAATTTTCAATAAAAAATATGGACTTAAATGTAATGAAGGCACAAATGTAGCACTTTAGGGCAACCCTTTTATTTTTATGAATACATAGTTGTAAATGTGAAGTAAGGGAAATTTTCAATAAAAAACGGAAATTGGAATTGGAATTAAAAAGTTGTGTTATACTGCCATCTAGTGGTTAGGGTTAGAGCTGGAATTTAATTCTGGAATCGATTTAATTCCAACTTCCATTTTCATCACTACAGATAGAAATCTGGGTTGGAATATGGGTTGACTTCCATTTCGTATTGACTTTGAATGGGAATCTCCTAACCCTAACCCTAACCCTAACCCTAACCCTAACCCTAACCCTAACCCTAACCCGTGCCACTGACCTGCAGACACAATCCGGTTGGAACCTACTGTACATACAAACAACAAAAAATAATCCCCAACCAAAAAGCATACCCGGACCCCCTCCCCTTTCAGAGGGTGCTGGGGACTCCCGTCCCTGTGTGGGGTTGTCCAGGGGGTTCGAACCCGGGTCCTCCACATGAGAGGCCGGAGCCCATCCTGATGAGCCATACACTGGCTGTTACAGCATTCAGCTAGAACACCCAGACTCAGATACCTTCTAGCCACCGCCCCCCAAGGGAACCAATCATATGGGATAACCATTTTCCCTCCAAAATTCAAATATATTGGAGGGAAACCCTACAAAATGGCCTACCCTCCTAGCCCTATCACAACAGACCTACTCACAACACTACTTACTGATTGGTGGTTTAAGCCTTGGGGGAGGGGCACACTTCCCCTCCTCCAACACTTTATAAACCACCAGAGCTGTGGTCCTATCCACACATCCTCTGAAGAAGCATATCCCAATGCGAAACGTCAGGATCTAAACACTACTCAACGGTACGTCAGCTTTGACTCTTTTATCTTTTTTCAAAAACACCGGTTTTAAGCAGATTTTGCTTTTTAACTATTTGGTGATTTGGTTTTTAACTTTTTAAGCTAGTTTTTTTGATTGTCCTGGGGGGCTGCTGCCTGAGGCCTGCCATGTGGTACAAACATTTGACTCCATTTTAAACCTGGTTGTAAAACGGCCTTGTTTTTACCAGTTGGAGCTTTGTGTTTTGACTTAAACATACAGTTTTAAAACACCCTGGGGCTACGGCTGTGGCCTTCCATGTGGTGCAAACACTTTTGACTCCCTTTTAAAACCTGGTTTTAAAACGGCCTTGTTTTTACCAGTGGGAGCGTTGTGTTTTATACATAAACAAACAGTTTTAAAACATCCTGAATAGGCCTCTGCCCAAGGCCTTCCCTTGTCTTGTAATCAGTAGTCTCCCTCTATCTTTTTTAAACCTGGTTTTAAAGCGGCCTTGCTTTTACCAGTTGGAGTGTTGTGTTTTAAACTAAAGATTACAGTTTTTTATAACACCTGAGGGACTCCTGCCTGGGCCTCTCCACTGTGTTTTTTTAAACAGCACACTCCTTTCATTGACTCATTTATTTTTATATCTACGGTTTTAAAGCGGCCTTGCTTTTTACCGGGGTATGGTTTTTTTTAACTACTAAAGCCACCATTTTCTAAAACAGCCGGAGGGACCTCGGCTTGAGGCCTTCCTCATTTTAAACATTGACTATTTTTTTGAACTTTTGTTTTAAAGCGACCCTGCTTTTAAAACTATTGTGGATTATTGTTTTTTACTTTTTGGGACACTATACATATTTTTTTCAAAAACTATCTGGAGACCTCCCGCCTGGCTTTTTTGTACACTGATACGGTTTTTTCGGAGGTTCCTCCTGTTTTCATTAGGATATCTACCAGGAACTACAAACAAAGGCACCTGAACCTAGTCCCGCTGGACCACTGCCAAATCGCCACCCCAGCTCCAAGGCCCAGGAACACGCCATCAACTAACCACTGGACCTAGGAGGCCTCCACCTACGCTACCAGGGTAAGAGCCCCCTCCAGTGACTTTTAAAATGTTTTATAGCAGAGTTAAGCCCGTACCGTCGAGTGGTGTAGGACGCGGACCACAGCTCACACACAACATGGCCCTACAACCCCTGATGTCTTTAAACATGCACTCATCACAATACAAACACAACCCTACACGCCGGCTAACAAACATGAACGCAGCACCCATCAACACATGGAACCAGGTACCGGACCCAGCCACCCGTACTGCGTCAAAACAAATATTTCAATTAATACAGGCTATACACCATAAACACACAACAGACAATTCATTAACTACCAACACTTTTCCACCTGGGATGATGCGTCAGGTCACCAGACTGACTGACTTCATCAAACCGGCTACACCATCAGACACCACACGTCACAAAATTAAAAACAATACAGACAACTGGATGAGAACAAACATGGCCATACTACAGGAACATTACACCAACACAATACACACCCTCGGCCGCACACCACACAACCCCATAGCCTTGCAAATAGCCACCGGATGGGCTAGGAAACGGTATGGCCAGAGACTCCGGGCAGACACTATTTCGGCTACAGAAGGTATTCTGCAGCAGCATAATACTACTAGTAACAATAATGAACCTTCTTTTAAACGGAAGAGCAGGTTGGAAGGCTCCCTCTCCACCATCCCGGAATTATCCGATGAAGAGGAATTCCCACCACTACCGGTCATCATCAGTAAGTCACCCCCTGCATTTCAGCCATATCCAATTCGACAGTTCCGGGCACCACTACTCCCCACCCCCATCCAGCGCCAGACAACACTGGATGGACTACCACCACTACCTCAACGACTCAGACATGACCGCCCATACCAGACGAACAGACAAAAGACATTCCCCTTACCCCAAACCAGGCCCCCCCTACAACCGACACTACCTGACCACCCCATACCCAAACCAAGACGAAAACCACCAAACGGACTGCCGACCTACCCAGTTTATAACAAGGGCCCTCTTCAAACACAGAGGGCACCTATACATCTTGCTTCAAAACAAACCCCTCCTGACCCAAACACCTCCACCCCTCCCTCAGTGAGGGGCAAGAAAGTAGTCTCCTGGGGACCCGAACCGGTCTCCCAGGAGACAGAAATTACCATAAAACCCAACCCCAAACTCTCCCCTATCCTACCCTCAGTGACTAGACGGAAAACCCCAATGACACGACTACCCCTAAGCCCCAGTACCCCCGACTCACCGACAGTTAGTACAGTACCAGAACCAAGAAGACAAACACAGCAAACCCAAGCCCTTATTCACCAAATACCGGACACACATAACAATACCCTAGAACTCCAATCTATATCCCTTAACACACACAGTTTTTCAAATGTTTCGACCAGCAATCTTGACACCATTTCCTCTCTCCCCTCTACACCCACAGGTGTTGCTGGTCCCCGGATTGGCACAATGGAACAGCGAGGAGCTCCGGCAACCACAACGGGAGGTTCACCTAACATGATGAGCGGGCAATTAAAGGCTAACAATGCCATTCAAGCCCTGTCTGAGACCTCCCTACCACTACTTGGAAGTCCACCTCCCACTTGTGCCATTCGGGGATCCAGCACACCTTCACCCCCCGACGATAGCCCCGCAGGACCCTCCTCCACCTCCTCCCCATTCACCCTACCACCATACACTCCTACATCAGGTAAATACCACCCCACATCACATATCGCCCGACACACCAGGAAACTCCAGGACTGGTCTTTCAAAAGCCGTAGACCAGTCCTGGTGTTGGGGGATTCAAATATCAACAGAATCCTCCCCCACAACAACCCGGACTTACAACTGGACAGCTACCCGGGGGCCAACATGTACCATTTTCTAAAAATCTGTGAAAAAACGGTCCCCAACCCAGCAGTAAAAATAGTGGTCCTCTCCATCGGGATTAATAATAAGGACCAGGACCCCAGGCAGACCTCCTGCAAACAATTAAAATCCCTTTACAAACAGGCCCAACTTGCCTTCCCTAATGCTGACATCTACTTCCCAATAATTAACTTCTCGGACAACCTCACCATTAAACAACAACACAATCTCAAATATATAAACAACACTATAGCCACATACTTCCCGTTTTTAGCAGAGATCCCCCATGACACCTTTTTAACTGAAAAAGACAACATCCATTGGAAGCCGGCCACTGCCAAACTCATCTTCAATTACTGGTTAAAACAATTAAATTTATAATAACACCCAAACCCAAACCGGGCATAACTGCAACTACAAACCCTGTACCCCACAATGACCCCGCAGTCGACTTGGGGTGGAGCTCCACATCAAACATACTTAACCTATCCTCATTATTTACTCCGACTACAGACCAGATCCATTTATTGGAAAGGGGTCTTTCATTCATCCCACGCCCGGCAAAGTTTGACTGGGAGGAACTTCATAGGGACCTACATCAATATAACCGAAGGCTAAAAATCATTAGTCATTTTTATGGTAAACCGGACCACATCCAGACACCCTTCATCCACAAATCTAATTGGGAACCCAGCACGGCTCAATCACACACAGCCACAATAAACCTGGTGCAAAAGAACAAACAGGCCCTGCGTTACTACCGGCCCCCAGGGGACGTTGCAGACAACCTCTCGGGGCTGGAACGCAGGGCCTTAGAAGAACTTACCCAAAATCCCAATATCATCATTAAACCCGCGGACAAAGGCTCCAAAATAGTTATCATGGATAGACAGCAGTATTTACTGGAGGCAAACAGACAACTCTCAAACACTACACATTATAAACCCATTCCGTCAGACTTACAAGCTCATACTCAACCACTTCTCCGCAACATCATACAAACCCTATATGACAATAAAACCATTAACCACAAGCAAAAAATCTATTTATTCGGCCCTGACCAACCCCGCCCCCGACAGTTTTATTTACTACCAAAAATCCACAAGGAACCCCCATCATGGACCATTCCCTATGAAGTTCCCCCCGGCAGACCTATAGTTTCAGATTGTAATAGCACTTCATATCACATCTCAGAATACATAGACCATTTTCTTGGACCCCTTTCCAATAAACATCCCAGTTTCATCAAGGACACCTATCATTTCATAGACACCATCCGGCCCATGGTTGTTCCAAACCAGTCATATTTATTTACAATAGACATAGACAGTTTGTACACAAATATCAATACACAAACCGGTATCAAGGCTATCAGATCCATCTTCAATAACAACCCCGACAACAATAGACCGGACAACGAAATCATTCAACTCCTGACCCTCTGTCTCAACAATAACGATTTTTCATTCAACAACAAGCAATTCCTACAAATCCACGGAACAGCCATGGGTCAGCGATACGCACCATCATACGCTAACATCTACATGAGCGAGTGGGAGCGAGAGGCACTAGCCAAGTGCACACACCAACCCCTTACCTACCTCCGATTTTTAGACGACATTTTTGGCATCTGGCAACACGACATCTCTTTATTTTCTGACTTCATAGACACATTGAATAGCCACCACCCATCCATTAAAGTTAAATACATCATAGATCCACTACAAGTAAATTTTCTGGATACAACTGTTTTTTTTGACCGGTCAAATAATTCATCATACTCACAATTACTCACCAAGGTTTATTTTAAAACAACAGATACACACGCCCTGCTCCATAAAACAAGCTATCATCCGAAACACACATTTAAAGGTATCATTAAATCCCAAATCATCCGCTTCTACAGAATATCATCCCTGGCTATAGATCTTCATTCATCCATCTCCATCCTTTTTTGTAGTCTCAGGAAAAGGGGCTACTCAAAACGCTTCCTCCGCCAAATCAAGAACAGCACTTTGGCGTCTCTCGCTCCTACTCGCTTCATTCCCCGTATTGCTCCACCCCAAGTCCCGGTCTCGGAGGGCATCCCGCCCACAGGTCCCCTACCGGTATACCCTAACCCTAACCCTAAACCGGATCCCAACCTCAACCCAAATCCTAACCCTAACCAAGATCCCCCCAGACCTAACCCTAACCCCAATGCTCCCAAATCTAACCCTGACCCAAACCCATATCCTAACCCTAACCCACCCTCCCCCGACCCTAACCCTAACCCCAGCTTTCCTAAGCCTAACTCTAACCCTAACCTAGATCCCCCCGGACCTAACCCTAACCCCAATGCTCCCAAGTCCAACCCTGACCCAAACCCATATCCTAACCCTAACCCACCCTCCCCCGACCCTAACCCTAACCCCAGCTTTCCCAAGCCTAACCCTAACCCAAATCCTAACCCTAACCAAACCTTCCCCAAACCTAACCCTAACCCCAACTCTCCCAATCCTAACCCTGACCCAAATCCTAACCCTAACCCCTCCGAGACCGCCATCATTCTCCGAACCAACAACCCTGACCCCAACCCCGCCATAATACCATTTATATCTACCTTTTCACACAAAATCACCGGTTTACATAGGATTATCAAGTACAACTTTACCCAGATCCAATCAGTACAGCCGGCTTTCAAAAACCATACCACCATATCAGCATACAGAAAGAACAAAAACCTCCATAGCTTATTAATACGGTCCAAGTACTCAGACAACAAACCATCAACACAAACACAGTACCATATACATTACAGAAACAGGAAATTCATTTCAAACATCCACAGCAATAAAGCTTCCCCTACATTAGGCACATTTACACTAAACACCAGTAACGTCATTTACATCATTACATGCACCACCTGCAATAAACATTACATCGGCGAAACAAAACATACCATCCTCACCCGACTCAAACAACACCTGTATAACATTGGGGAAGGCAAACTCACCACCCCCATGGTCCTTCATTTCCAACGTCATCCGGTCAGCAGTCTAATCATTTCAGGCCTAGAAGCACAGGACCACTGGACCATTGGGCAGAGAAAAAGAGCAGAGAAATCATGGATCTTCAAACTGGACACCATCATCCCAACAGGTCTAAATGACAAATAACCACCAGTCCATCTTACCTGTCCTTTGTTAAACCCCCTGTTTTTTCCACCCCCCCTTCTTTTTCCGCCAGATCTGCGGCCTGGGGACCCCCAGGACCCCCCGATCGCGACGTCAACACCGGTGGCTTCGGGAGGATTCGAACCGGGGGTCCCGGTGCCAGGGGCGTCGTCTCTGCCATTAGGCCAAATTTCTTTCAATATAGTTCTTTTTGTTTCATTCATTTGAAACCAACAAACTTATTTTTTCTTATAGTTTAATATATTAAAAACAAAACCCCCCCCCCCTTTTTTTTCAGCTGTACCCATAAAGTTCCATCAGGCAGAGAGACGCCCACCATCTGCACCAAACCAGGCAGCAGCCAAACCCACCTCTGCCTCTGCCCCTTGGTCCTTGCAGGACGTGCTCTGCCTGGGGAGCGTACCCTGGTCCCCGGGATGAGAGAGCCGAGCCTTCCCAACTTGACCACCACCTTACTTAAACCAACTTCCCAACCGGATGAAACCTAGCAGGTCAGTAGGCCAGTGCATACAAGTCATAACCCTGAACCCTGAACCCCAACCCAAACCCAAACCTAACCCCGCCCGTGCCACTGACCTGCAGACACAATCCGGTTGGAACCTACTGTACATACAAACAACAAAAAATAATCCCCAACCAAAAAGCATACCCGGACCCCCTCCCCTTTCAGAGGGTGCTGGGGACTCCCGTCCCTGTGTGGGGTTGTCCAGGGGGTTCGAACCCGGGTCCTCCACATGAGAGGCCGGAGCCCATCCTGATGAGCCATACACTGGCTGTTACAGCATTCAGCTAGAACACCCAGACTCAGATACCTTCTAGCCACCGCCCCCCAAGGGAACCAATCATATGGGATAACCATTTTCCCTCCAAAATTCAAATATATTGGAGGGAAACCCTACAAAATGGCCTACCCTCCTAGCCCTATCACAACAGACCTACTCACAACACTACTTACTGATTGGTGGTTTAAGCCTTGGGGGAGGGGCACACTTCCCCTCCTCCAACACTTTATAAACCACCAGAGCTGTGGTCCTATCCACACATCCTCTGAAGAAGCATATCCCAATGCGAAACGTCAGGATCTAAACACTACTCAACGGTACGTCAGCTTTGACTCTTTTATCTTTTTTCAAAAACACCGGTTTTAAGCAGATTTTGCTTTTTAACTATTTGGTGATTTGGTTTTTAACTTTTTAAGCTAGTTTTTTTGATTGTCCTGGGGGGCTGCTGCCTGAGGCCTGCCATGTGGTACAAACATTTGACTCCATTTTAAACCTGGTTGTAAAACGGCCTTGTTTTTACCAGTTGGAGCTTTGTGTTTTGACTTAAACATACAGTTTTAAAACACCCTGGGGCTACGGCTGTGGCCTTCCATGTGGTGCAAACACTTTTGACTCCCTTTTAAAACCTGGTTTTAAAACGGCCTTGTTTTTACCAGTGGGAGCGTTGTGTTTTATACATAAACAAACAGTTTTAAAACATCCTGAATAGGCCTCTGCCCAAGGCCTTCCCTTGTCTTGTAATCAGTAGTCTCCCTCTATCTTTTTTAAACCTGGTTTTAAAGCGGCCTTGCTTTTACCAGTTGGAGTGTTGTGTTTTAAACTAAAGATTACAGTTTTTTATAACACCTGAGGGACTCCTGCCTGGGCCTCTCCACTGTGTTTTTTTAAACAGCACACTCCTTTCATTGACTCATTTATTTTTATATCTACGGTTTTAAAGCGGCCTTGCTTTTTACCGGGGTATGGTTTTTTTTAACTACTAAAGCCACCATTTTCTAAAACAGCCGGAGGGACCTCGGCTTGAGGCCTTCCTCATTTTAAACATTGACTATTTTTTTGAACTTTTGTTTTAAAGCGACCCTGCTTTTAAAACTATTGTGGATTATTGTTTTTTACTTTTTGGGACACTATACATATTTTTTTCAAAAACTATCTGGAGACCTCCCGCCTGGCTTTTTTGTACACTGATACGGTTTTTTCGGAGGTTCCTCCTGTTTTCATTAGGATATCTACCAGGAACTACAAACAAAGGCACCTGAACCTAGTCCCGCTGGACCACTGCCAAATCGCCACCCCAGCTCCAAGGCCCAGGAACACGCCATCAACTAACCACTGGACCTAGGAGGCCTCCACCTACGCTACCAGGGTAAGAGCCCCCTCCAGTGACTTTTAAAATGTTTTATAGCAGAGTTAAGCCCGTACCGTCGAGTGGTGTAGGACGCGGACCACAGCTCACACACAACATGGCCCTACAACCCCTGATGTCTTTAAACATGCACTCATCACAATACAAACACAACCCTACACGCCGGCTAACAAACATGAACGCAGCACCCATCAACACATGGAACCAGGTACCGGACCCAGCCACCCGTACTGCGTCAAAACAAATATTTCAATTAATACAGGCTATACACCATAAACACACAACAGACAATTCATTAACTACCAACACTTTTCCACCTGGGATGATGCGTCAGGTCACCAGACTGACTGACTTCATCAAACCGGCTACACCATCAGACACCACACGTCACAAAATTAAAAACAATACAGACAACTGGATGAGAACAAACATGGCCATACTACAGGAACATTACACCAACACAATACACACCCTCGGCCGCACACCACACAACCCCATAGCCTTGCAAATAGCCACCGGATGGGCTAGGAAACGGTATGGCCAGAGACTCCGGGCAGACACTATTTCGGCTACAGAAGGTATTCTGCAGCAGCATAATACTACTAGTAACAATAATGAACCTTCTTTTAAACGGAAGAGCAGGTTGGAAGGCTCCCTCTCCACCATCCCGGAATTATCCGATGAAGAGGAATTCCCACCACTACCGGTCATCATCAGTAAGTCACCCCCTGCATTTCAGCCATATCCAATTCGACAGTTCCGGGCACCACTACTCCCCACCCCCATCCAGCGCCAGACAACACTGGATGGACTACCACCACTACCTCAACGACTCAGACATGACCGCCCATACCAGACGAACAGACAAAAGACATTCCCCTTACCCCAAACCAGGCCCCCCCTACAACCGACACTACCTGACCACCCCATACCCAAACCAAGACGTAAACCACCGAACGGACTGCCGACCTACCCAGTTTATAACAAGGGCCCTCTTCAAACACAGAGGGCACCTATACATCTTGCTTCAAAACAAACCCCTCCTGACCCAAACACCTCCACCCCTCCCTCAGTGAGGGGCAAGAAAGTAGTCTCCTGGGGACCCGAACCGGTCTCCCAGGAGGCAGAAATTACCATAAAACCCAACCCCAAACTCTCCCCTATCCTACCCTCAGTGACTAGACGGAAAACCCCAATGACACGACTACCCCTAAGCCCCAGTACCCCCGACTCACCGACAGTTAGTACAGTACCAGAACCAAGAAGACAAACACAGCAAACCCAAGCCCTTATTCACCAAATACCGGACACACATAACAATACCCTAGAACTCCAATCTATATCCCTTAACACACACAGTTTTTCAAATGTTTCGACCAGCAATCTTGACACCATTTCCTCTCTCCCCTCTACACCCACAGGTGTTGCTGGTCCCCGGATTGGCACAATGGAACAGCGAGGAGCTCCGGCAACCACAACGGGAGGTTCACCTAACATGATGAGCGGGCAATTAAAGGCTAACAATGCCATTCAAGCCCTGTCTGAGACCTCCCTACCACTACTTGGAAGTCCACCTCCCACTTGTGCCATTCGGGGATCCAGCACACCTTCACCCCCCGACGATAGCCCCGCAGGACCCTCCTCCACCTCCTCCCCATTCACCCTACCACCATACACTCCTACATCAGGTAAATACCACCCCACATCACATATCGCCCGACACACCAGGAAACTCCAGGACTGGTCTTTCAAAAGCCGTAGACCAGTCCTGGTGTTGGGGGATTCAAATATCAACAGAATCCCCCCCCACAACAACCCGGACTTACAACTGGACAGCTACCCGGGGGCCAACATGTACCATTTTCTAAAAATCTGTGAAAAAACGGTCCCCAACCCAGCAGTAAAAATAGTGGTCCTCTCCATCGGGATTAATAATAAGGACCAGGACCCCAGGCAGACCTCCTGCAAACAATTAAAATCCCTTTACAAACAGGCCCAACTTGCCTTCCCTAATGCTGACATCTACTTCCCAATAATTAACTTCTCGGACAACCTCACCATTAAACAACAACACAATCTCAAATATATAAACAACACTATAGCCACATACTTCCCGTTTTTAGCAGAGATCCCCCATGACACCTTTTTAACTGAAAAAGACAACATCCATTGGAAGCCGGCCACTGCCAAACTCATCTTCAATTACTGGTTAAAACAATTAAATTTATAATAACACCCAAACCCAAACCGGGCATAACTGCAACTACAAACCCTGTACCCCACAATGACCCCGCAGTCGACTTGGGGTGGAGCTCCACATCAAACATACTTAACCTATCCTCATTATTTACTCCGACTACAGACCAGATCCATTTATTGGAAAGGGGTCTTTCATTCATCCCACGCCCGGCAAAGTTTGACTGGGAGGAACTTCATAGGGACCTACATCAATATAACCGAAGGCTAAAAATCATTAGTCATTTTTATGGTAAACCGGACCACATCCAGACACCCTTCATCCACAAATCTAATTGGGAACCCAGCACGGCTCAATCACACACAGCCACAATAAACCTGGTGCAAAAGAACAAACAGGCCCTGCGTTACTACCGGCCCCCAGGGGACGTTGCAGACAACCTCTCGGGGCTGGAACGCAGGGCCTTAGAAGAACTTACCCAAAATCCCAATATCATCATTAAACCCGCGGACAAAGGCTCCAAAATAGTTATCATGGATAGACAGCAGTATTTACTGGAGGCAAACAGACAACTCTCAAACACTACACATTATAAACCCATTCCGTCAGACTTACAAGCTCATACTCAACCACTTCTCCGCAACATCATACAAACCCTATATGACAATAAAACCATTAACCACAAGCAAAAAATCTATTTATTCGGCCCTGACCAACCCCGCCCCCGACAGTTTTATTTACTACCAAAAATCCACAAGGAACCCCCATCATGGACCATTCCCTATGAAGTTCCCCCCGGCAGACCTATAGTTTCAGATTGTAATAGCACTTCATATCACATCTCAGAATACATAGACCATTTTCTTGGACCCCTTTCCAATAAACATCCCAGTTTCATCAAGGACACCTATCATTTCATAGACACCATCCGGCCCATGGTTGTTCCAAACCAGTCATATTTATTTACAATAGACATAGACAGTTTGTACACAAATATCAATACACAAACCGGTATCAAGGCTATCAGATCCATCTTCAATAACAACCCCGACAACAATAGACCGGACAACGAAATCATTCAACTCCTGACCCTCTGTCTCAACAATAACGATTTTTCATTCAACAACAAGCAATTCCTACAAATCCACGGAACAGCCATGGGTCAGCGATACGCACCATCATACGCTAACATCTACATGAGCGAGTGGGAGCGAGAGGCACTAGCCAAGTGCACACACCAACCCCTTACCTACCTCCGATTTTTAGACGACATTTTTGGCATCTGGCAACACGACATCTCTTTATTTTCTGACTTCATAGACACATTGAATAGCCACCACCCATCCATTAAAGTTAAATACATCATAGATCCACTACAAGTAAATTTTCTGGATACAACTGTTTTTTTTGACCGGTCAAATAATTCATCATACTCACAATTACTCACCAAGGTTTATTTTAAAACAACAGATACACACGCCCTGCTCCATAAAACAAGCTATCATCCGAAACACACATTTAAAGGTATCATTAAATCCCAAATCATCCGCTTCTACAGAATATCATCCCTGGCTATAGATCTTCATTCATCCATCTCCATCCTTTTTTGTAGTCTCAGGAAAAGGGGCTACTCAAAACGCTTCCTCCGCCAAATCAAGAACAGCACTTTGGCGTCTCTCGCTCCTACTCGCTTCATTCCCCGTATTGCTCCACCCCAAGTCCCGGTCTCGGAGGGCATCCCGCCCACAGGTCCCCTACCGGTATACCCTAACCCTAACCCTAAACCGGATCCCAACCTCAACCCAAATCCTAACCCTAACCAAGATCCCCCCAGACCTAACCCTAACCCCAATGCTCCCAAATCTAACCCTGACCCAAACCCATATCCTAACCCTAACCCACCCTCCCCCGACCCTAACCCTAACCCCAGCTTTCCTAAGCCTAACTCTAACCCTAACCTAGATCCCCCCGGACCTAACCCTAACCCCAATGCTCCCAAGTCCAACCCTGACCCAAACCCATATCCTAACCCTAACCCACCCTCCCCCGACCCTAACCCTAACCCCAGCTTTCCCAAGCCTAACCCTAACCCAAATCCTAACCCTAACCAAACCTTCCCCAAACCTAACCCTAACCCCAACTCTCCCAATCCTAACCCTGACCCAAATCCTAACCCTAACCCCTCCGAGACCGCCATCATTCTCCGAACCAACAACCCTGACCCCAACCCCGCCATAATACCATTTATATCTACCTTTTCACACAAAATCACCGGTTTACATAGGATTATCAAGTACAACTTTACCCAGATCCAATCAGTACAGCCGGCTTTCAAAAACCATACCACCATATCAGCATACAGAAAGAACAAAAACCTCCATAGCTTATTAATACGGTCCAAGTACTCAGACAACAAACCATCAACACAAACACAGTACCATATACATTACAGAAACAGGAAATTCATTTCAAACATCCACAGCAATAAAGCTTCCCCTACATTAGGCACATTTACACTAAACACCAGTAACGTCATTTACATCATTACATGCACCACCTGCAATAAACATTACATCGGCGAAACAAAACATACCATCCTCACCCGACTCAAACAACACCTGTATAACATTGGGGAAGGCAAACTCACCACCCCCATGGTCCTTCATTTCCAACGTCATCCGGTCAGCAGTCTAATCATTTCAGGCCTAGAAGCACAGGACCACTGGACCATTGGGCAGAGAAAAAGAGCAGAGAAATCATGGATCTTCAAACTGGACACCATCATCCCAACAGGTCTAAATGACAAATAACCACCAGTCCATCTTACCTGTCCTTTGTTAAACCCCCTGTTTTTTCCACCCCCCCTTCTTTTTCCGCCAGATCTGCGGCCTGGGGACCCCCAGGACCCCCCGATCGCGACGTCAACACCGGTGGCTTCGGGAGGATTCGAACCGGGGGTCCCGGTGCCAGGGGCGTCGTCTCTGCCATTAGGCCAAATTTCTTTCAATATAGTTCTTTTTGTTTCATTCATTTGAAACCAACAAACTTATTTTTTCTTATAGTTTAATATATTAAAAACAAAACCCCCCCCCCCTTTTTTTTCAGCTGTACCCATAAAGTTCCATCAGGCAGAGAGACGCCCACCATCTGCACCAAACCAGGCAGCAGCCAAACCCACCTCTGCCTCTGCCCCTTGGTCCTTGCAGGACGTGCTCTGCCTGGGGAGCGTACCCTGGTCCCCGGGATGAGAGAGCCGAGCCTTCCCAACTTGACCACCACCTTACTTAAACCAACTTCCCAACCGGATGAAACCTAGCAGGTCAGTAGGCCAGTGCATACAAGTCATAACCCTGAACCCTGAACCCCAACCCAAACCCAAACCTAACCCCGCCCGTGCCACTGACCTGCAGACACAATCCGGTTGGAACCTACTGTACATACAAACAACAAAAAATAATCCCCAACCAAAAAGCATACCCGGACCCCCTCCCCTTTCAGAGGGTGCTGGGGACTCCCGTCCCTGTGTGGGGTTGTCCAGGGGGTTCGAACCCGGGTCCTCCACATGAGAGGCCGGAGCCCATCCTGATGAGCCATACACTGGCTGTTACAGCATTCAGCTAGAACACCCAGACTCAGATACCTTCTAGCCACCGCCCCCCAAGGGAACCAATCATATGGGATAACCATTTTCCCTCCAAAATTCAAATATATTGGAGGGAAACCCTACAAAATGGCCTACCCTCCTAGCCCTATCACAACAGACCTACTCACAACACTACTTACTGATTGGTGGTTTAAGCCTTGGGGGAGGGGCACACTTCCCCTCCTCCAACACTTTATAAACCACCAGAGCTGTGGTCCTATCCACACATCCTCTGAAGAAGCATATCCCAATGCGAAACGTCAGGATCTAAACACTACTCAACGGTACGTCAGCTTTGACTCTTTTATCTTTTTTCAAAAACACCGGTTTTAAGCAGATTTTGCTTTTTAACTATTTGGTGATTTGGTTTTTAACTTTTTAAGCTAGTTTTTTTGATTGTCCTGGGGGGCTGCTGCCTGAGGCCTGCCATGTGGTACAAACATTTGACTCCATTTTAAACCTGGTTGTAAAACGGCCTTGTTTTTACCAGTTGGAGCTTTGTGTTTTGACTTAAACATACAGTTTTAAAACACCCTGGGGCTACGGCTGTGGCCTTCCATGTGGTGCAAACACTTTTGACTCCCTTTTAAAACCTGGTTTTAAAACGGCCTTGTTTTTACCAGTGGGAGCGTTGTGTTTTATACATAAACAAACAGTTTTAAAACATCCTGAATAGGCCTCTGCCCAAGGCCTTCCCTTGTCTTGTAATCAGTAGTCTCCCTCTATCTTTTTTAAACCTGGTTTTAAAGCGGCCTTGCTTTTACCAGTTGGAGTGTTGTGTTTTAAACTAAAGATTACAGTTTTTTATAACACCTGAGGGACTCCTGCCTGGGCCTCTCCACTGTGTTTTTTTAAACAGCACACTCCTTTCATTGACTCATTTATTTTTATATCTACGGTTTTAAAGCGGCCTTGCTTTTTACCGGGGTATGGTTTTTTTTAACTACTAAAGCCACCATTTTCTAAAACAGCCGGAGGGACCTCGGCTTGAGGCCTTCCTCATTTTAAACATTGACTATTTTTTTGAACTTTTGTTTTAAAGCGACCCTGCTTTTAAAACTATTGTGGATTATTGTTTTTTACTTTTTGGGACACTATACATATTTTTTTCAAAAACTATCTGGAGACCTCCCGCCTGGCTTTTTTGTACACTGATACGGTTTTTTCGGAGGTTCCTCCTGTTTTCATTAGGATATCTACCAGGAACTACAAACAAAGGCACCTGAACCTAGTCCCGCTGGACCACTGCCAAATCGCCACCCCAGCTCCAAGGCCCAGGAACACGCCATCAACTAACCACTGGACCTAGGAGGCCTCCACCTACGCTACCAGGGTAAGAGCCCCCTCCAGTGACTTTTAAAATGTTTTATAGCAGAGTTAAGCCCGTACCGTCGAGTGGTGTAGGACGCGGACCACAGCTCACACACAACATGGCCCTACAACCCCTGATGTCTTTAAACATGCACTCATCACAATACAAACACAACCCTACACGCTGGCTAACAAACATGAACGCAGCACCCATCAACACATGGAACCAGGTACCGGACCCAGCCACCCGTACTGCGTCAAAACAAATATTTCAATTAATACAGGCTATACACCATAAACACACAACAGACAATTCATTAACTACCAACACTTTTCCACCTGGGATGATGCGTCAGGTCACCAGACTGACTGACTTCATCAAACCGGCTACACCATCAGACACCACACGTCACAAAATTAAAAACAATACAGACAACTGGATGAGAACAAACATGGCCATACTACAGGAACATTACACCAACACAATACACACCCTCGGCCGCACACCACACAACCCCATAGCCTTGCAAATAGCCACCGGATGGGCTAGGAAACGGTATGGCCAGAGACTCCGGGCAGACACTATTTCGGCTACAGAAGGTATTCTGCAGCAGCATAATACTACTAGTAACAATAATGAACCTTCTTTTAAACGGAAGAGCAGGTTGGAAGGCTCCCTCTCCACCATCCCGGAATTATCCGATGAAGAGGAATTCCCACCACTACCGGTCATCATCAGTAAGTCACCCCCTGCATTTCAGCCATATCCAATTCGACAGTTCCGGGCACCACTACTCCCCACCCCCATCCAGCGCCAGACAACACTGGATGGACTACCACCACTACCTCAACGACTCAGACATGACCGCCCATACCAGACGAACAGACAAAAGACATTCCCCTTACCCCAAACCAGGCCCCCCCTACAACCGACACTACCTGACCACCCCATACCCAAACCAAGACGTAAACCACCGAACGGACTGCCGACCTACCCAGTTTATAACAAGGGCCCTCTTCAAACACAGAGGGCACCTATACATCTTGCTTCAAAACAAACCCCTCCTGACCCAAACACCTCCACCCCTCCCTCAGTGAGGGGCAAGAAAGTAGTCTCCTGGGGACCCGAACCGGTCTCCCAGGAGGCAGAAATTACCATAAAACCCAACCCCAAACTCTCCCCTATCCTACCCTCAGTGACTAGACGGAAAACCCCAATGACACGACTACCCCTAAGCCCCAGTACCCCCGACTCACCGACAGTTAGTACAGTACCAGAACCAAGAAGACAAACACAGCAAACCCAAGCCCTTATTCACCAAATACCGGACACACATAACAATACCCTAGAACTCCAATCTATATCCCTTAACACACACAGTTTTTCAAATGTTTCGACCAGCAATCTTGACACCATTTCCTCTCTCCCCTCTACACCCACAGGTGTTGCTGGTCCCCGGATTGGCACAATGGAACAGCGAGGAGCTCCGGCAACCACAACGGGAGGTTCACCTAACATGATGAGCGGGCAATTAAAGGCTAACAATGCCATTCAAGCCCTGTCTGAGACCTCCCTACCACTACTTGGAAGTCCACCTCCCACTTGTGCCATTCGGGGATCCAGCACACCTTCACCCCCCGACGATAGCCCCGCAGGACCCTCCTCCACCTCCTCCCCATTCACCCTACCACCATACACTCCTACATCAGGTAAATACCACCCCACATCACATATCGCCCGACACACCAGGAAACTCCAGGACTGGTCTTTCAAAAGCCGTAGACCAGTCCTGGTGTTGGGGGATTCAAATATCAACAGAATCCCCCCCCACAACAACCCGGACTTACAACTGGACAGCTACCCGGGGGCCAACATGTACCATTTTCTAAAAATCTGTGAAAAAACGGTCCCCAACCCAGCAGTAAAAATAGTGGTCCTCTCCATCGGGATTAATAATAAGGACCAGGACCCCAGGCAGACCTCCTGCAAACAATTAAAATCCCTTTACAAACAGGCCCAACTTGCCTTCCCTAATGCTGACATCTACTTCCCAATAATTAACTTCTCGGACAACCTCACCATTAAACAACAACACAATCTCAAATATATAAACAACACTATAGCCACATACTTCCCGTTTTTAGCAGAGATCCCCCATGACACCTTTTTAACTGAAAAAGACAACATCCATTGGAAGCCGGCCACTGCCAAACTCATCTTCAATTACTGGTTAAAACAATTAAATTTATAATAACACCCAAACCCAAACCGGGCATAACTGCAACTACAAACCCTGTACCCCACAATGACCCCGCAGTCGACTTGGGGTGGAGCTCCACATCAAACATACTTAACCTATCCTCATTATTTACTCCGACTACAGACCAGATCCATTTATTGGAAAGGGGTCTTTCATTCATCCCACGCCCGGCAAAGTTTGACTGGGAGGAACTTCATAGGGACCTACATCAATATAACCGAAGGCTAAAAATCATTAGTCATTTTTATGGTAAACCGGACCACATCCAGACACCCTTCATCCACAAATCTAATTGGGAACCCAGCACGGCTCAATCACACACAGCCACAATAAACCTGGTGCAAAAGAACAAACAGGCCCTGCGTTACTACCGGCCCCCAGGGGACGTTGCAGACAACCTCTCGGGGCTGGAACGCAGGGCCTTAGAAGAACTTACCCAAAATCCCAATATCATCATTAAACCCGCGGACAAAGGCTCCAAAATAGTTATCATGGATAGACAGCAGTATTTACTGGAGGCAAACAGACAACTCTCAAACACTACACATTATAAACCCATTCCGTCAGACTTACAAGCTCATACTCAACCACTTCTCCGCAACATCATACAAACCCTATATGACAATAAAACCATTAACCACAAGCAAAAAATCTATTTATTCGGCCCTGACCAACCCCGCCCCCGACAGTTTTATTTACTACCAAAAATCCACAAGGAACCCCCATCATGGACCATTCCCTATGAAGTTCCCCCCGGCAGACCTATAGTTTCAGATTGTAATAGCACTTCATATCACATCTCAGAATACATAGACCATTTTCTTGGACCCCTTTCCAATAAACATCCCAGTTTCATCAAGGACACCTATCATTTCATAGACACCATCCGGCCCATGGTTGTTCCAAACCAGTCATATTTATTTACAATAGACATAGACAGTTTGTACACAAATATCAATACACAAACCGGTATCAAGGCTATCAGATCCATCTTCAATAACAACCCCGACAACAATAGACCGGACAACGAAATCATTCAACTCCTGACCCTCTGTCTCAACAATAACGATTTTTCATTCAACAACAAGCAATTCCTACAAATCCACGGAACAGCCATGGGTCAGCGATACGCACCATCATACGCTAACATCTACATGAGCGAGTGGGAGCGAGAGGCACTAGCCAAGTGCACACACCAACCCCTTACCTACCTCCGATTTTTAGACGACATTTTTGGCATCTGGCAACACGACATCTCTTTATTTTCTGACTTCATAGACACATTGAATAGCCACCACCCATCCATTAAAGTTAAATACATCATAGATCCACTACAAGTAAATTTTCTGGATACAACTGTTTTTTTTGACCGGTCAAATAATTCATCATACTCACAATTACTCACCAAGGTTTATTTTAAAACAACAGATACACACGCCCTGCTCCATAAAACAAGCTATCATCCGAAACACACATTTAAAGGTATCATTAAATCCCAAATCATCCGCTTCTACAGAATATCATCCCTGGCTATAGATCTTCATTCATCCATCTCCATCCTTTTTTGTAGTCTCAGGAAAAGGGGCTACTCAAAACGCTTCCTCCGCCAAATCAAGAACAGCACTTTGGCGTCTCTCGCTCCTACTCGCTTCATTCCCCGTATTGCTCCACCCCAAGTCCCGGTCTCGGAGGGCATCCCGCCCACAGGTCCCCTACCGGTATACCCTAACCCTAACCCTAAACCGGATCCCAACCTCAACCCAAATCCTAACCCTAACCAAGATCCCCCCAGACCTAACCCTAACCCCAATGCTCCCAAATCTAACCCTGACCCAAACCCATATCCTAACCCTAACCCACCCTCCCCCGACCCTAACCCTAACCCCAGCTTTCCTAAGCCTAACTCTAACCCTAACCTAGATCCCCCCGGACCTAACCCTAACCCCAATGCTCCCAAGTCCAACCCTGACCCAAACCCATATCCTAACCCTAACCCACCCTCCCCCGACCCTAACCCTAACCCCAGCTTTCCCAAGCCTAACCCTAACCCAAATCCTAACCCTAACCAAACCTTCCCCAAACCTAACCCTAACCCCAACTCTCCCAATCCTAACCCTGACCCAAATCCTAACCCTAACCCCTCCGAGACCGCCATCATTCTCCGAACCAACAACCCTGACCCCAACCCCGCCATAATACCATTTATATCTACCTTTTCACACAAAATCACCGGTTTACATAGGATTATCAAGTACAACTTTACCCAGATCCAATCAGTACAGCCGGCTTTCAAAAACCATACCACCATATCAGCATACAGAAAGAACAAAAACCTCCATAGCTTATTAATACGGTCCAAGTACTCAGACAACAAACCATCAACACAAACACAGTACCATATACATTACAGAAACAGGAAATTCATTTCAAACATCCACAGCAATAAAGCTTCCCCTACATTAGGCACATTTACACTAAACACCAGTAACGTCATTTACATCATTACATGCACCACCTGCAATAAACATTACATCGGCGAAACAAAACATACCATCCTCACCCGACTCAAACAACACCTGTATAACATTGGGGAAGGCAAACTCACCACCCCCATGGTCCTTCATTTCCAACGTCATCCGGTCAGCAGTCTAATCATTTCAGGCCTAGAAGCACAGGACCACTGGACCATTGGGCAGAGAAAAAGAGCAGAGAAATCATGGATCTTCAAACTGGACACCATCATCCCAACAGGTCTAAATGACAAATAACCACCAGTCCATCTTACCTGTCCTTTGTTAAACCCCCTGTTTTTTCCACCCCCCCTTCTTTTTCCGCCAGATCTGCTGCCTGGGGACCCCCAGGACCCCCCGATCGCGACGTCAACACCGGTGGCTTCGGGAGGATTCGAACCGGGGGTCCCGGTGCCAGGGGCGTCGTCTCTGCCATTAGGCCAAATTTCTTTCAATATAGTTCTTTTTGTTTCATTCATTTGAAACCAACAAACTTATTTTTTCTTATAGTTTAATATATTAAAAACAAAACCCCCCCCCCCTTTTTTTTCAGCTGTACCCATAAAGTTCCATCAGGCAGAGAGACGCCCACCATCTGCACCAAACCAGGCAGCAGCCAAACCCACCTCTGCCTCTGCCCCTTGGTCCTTGCAGGACGTGCTCTGCCTGGGGAGCGTACCCTGGTCCCCGGGATGAGAGAGCCGAGCCTTCCCAACTTGACCACCACCTTACTTAAACCAACTTCCCAACCGGATGAAACCTAGCAGGTCAGTAGGCCAGTGCATACAAGTCATAACCCTGAACCCTGAACCCCAACCCAAACCCAAACCTAACCCTAACCCTAACCCTAACCCTAACCCTAACCCTAACCCTAACCCTAACCCTATTTTTATATCTACGGTTTTAAAGCGGCCTTGCTTTTTACCGGAGTATGGTTTTTTCAACTATTAAAGCCACCATTTTCTAAAACAGCCGGAGGGACCTCGGCTTGAGGCCTTCCTCATTTTAAACATTGACTATTTTTTTTGAACTCTTGTTTTAAAGCGACCCTGCTTTTAAAACTATTGTGGATTATTGCTTTTTACTTTTTGGGACACTATACATATTTTTTTCAAAAACTATCTGGAGACCTCCCGCCTGGCTTTTTTGTACACTGATACGGTTTTTTCGGAGTTTACTCCTGTTTTCATTAGGCTATCTACCAGGAACTACAAACAAAGGCACCTGAACCTAGTCCTGCTGGACCACTGCCAAATCGCCACCCCAGCTCCAAGGCCCAGGAACACGCCATCAACTAACCACTGGACCTAGGAGGCCTCCACCTACGCTACCAGGGTAAGAGCCCCCTCCAGTGACTTTTAAAATGTTTTTTAGCAGAGTTAAGCCCGTACCGTCGAGTGGTTTAGGACGCGGACCACAGCTCACACACAACACAGCCCTACAACCCCTGATGTCTTTAAACATGCACTCATCACAATACAAACACAACCCTACACGCCGGCTAACAAACATGAACGCAGCACCCATCAACACATGGAACCAGGTACCGGACCCAGCCACCCGTACTGCGTCAAAACAAATATTTCAATTAATACAGGCTATACACCATAAACACACAACAGACAATTCATTAACTACCAACACTTTCCCACCTGGGATGATGCGTCAGGTCACCAGACTGACTGACTTCATCAAACCGGCTACACCATCAGACACCACACATCATAAAATTAAAAACAATACAGACAACTGGATGAGAACAAACATGGCCATACTACAGGAACATTACACCAACACAATACACACCCTCGGCCGCACACCACACAACCCCATAGCCTTGCAAATAGCCACCGGATGGGCTAGGAAACGGTATGGCCAGAGACTCCGGGCAGACACTATTTCGGCTACAGAAGGTATTCTGCAGCAGCATAATACTACTAGTAACAATAATGAACCTTCTTTTAAACCGAAGAGCAGGTTGGAAGGCTCCCTCTCCACCATCCCGGAATTATCCGATGAAGAGGAATTCCCACCACTACCGGTCATCATCAGTAAGTCACCCCCTGCATTTCAGCCATATCCAATTCGACAGTCCCGGGCACCACTACTCCCCACCCCCATCCAGCGCCAGACAACACTGGATGGACTACCACCACTACCTCAACGACTCAGACATGACCGCCCATACCAGACGAACAGACAAAAGACATTCCCCTTACCCCAAACCAGGCCCCCCCTACAACCGACACTACCTGACCACCCCATACCCAAACCAAGACGTAAACCACCGAACGGACTGCCGACTTACCCAGTTTATAACAAGGGCCCTCTACAAACACAGAGGGCACCTATACATCTTGCTTCAAAACAAATCCCTCCTGACCCAAACACCTCCACCCCTCCCTCAGTGAGGGGCAAGAAAGTAGTCTCCTGGGGACCCGAACCGGTCTCCCAGGAGGCAGAAATTACCATAAAACCCAACCCCAAACTCTCCCCCATCCTACCCTCAGTGACTAGACGGAAAACCCCAATGACACGACTACCCCTAAGCCCCAGTACCCCCGACTCACCGACAGTCAGTGCAGTACCAGAACCAAGAAGACGAACACAGCAAACACAAGCCCTTATTCACCAAATACCGGACACACATAACAATACCCTGGAACTCCAGTCTATATCCCTTAACACACACAGTTTTTCCAATGTTTCGACCAGCAATCTTGACATCATTTCCTCTCTCCCCTCTACACCCACAGGTGTTGCTGGTCCCCGGATTGGCACAATGGAACAGCGAGGAGCTCCGGCAACCACAACGGGAGGTTCACCTAACATGATGAGCGGGCAATTAAAGGCTAAAAATGCCATTCAAGCCGTGTCTGAGACCTCCCTACCACTACTTGGAAGTCCACCTCCCACTTGTGCCATTCGGGGATCCAGCACACCTTCACCCCCCGACGATAGCCCCGCAGGACCCTCCTCCACCTCCTCCCCATTCACCCTACCACCATACACTCCTACATCAGGTAAATACCACCCCACATCACATATCGCCCGACACACCAGGAAACTCCAGGACTGGTCTTTCAAAAGCCGTAGACCAGTCCTGGTGTTGGGGGATTCAAATATCAACAGAATCCCCCCCCACAACAACCCGGACTTACAACTGGACAGCTACCCGGGGGCCAACATGTACCATTTTCTAAAAATCTGTGAAAAAACGGTCCCCAACCCAGCAGTAAAAATAGTGGTCCTCTCCATCGGGATTAATAATAAGGACCAGGACCCCAGGCAGACCTCCTGCAAACAATTAAAATCCCTTTACAAACAGGCCCAACTTGCCTTCCCTAATGCTGACATCTACTTCCCAATAATTAACTTCTCGGACAACCTCACCATTAAACAACAACACAATCTCAAATATATAAACAACACTATAGCCACATACTTCCCGTTTTTAGCAGAGATCCCCCATGACACCTTTTTAACTGAAAAAGACAACATCCATTGGAAGCCGGCCACTGCCAAACTCATCTTCAATTACTGGTTAAAACAATTAAATTTATAATAACACCCAAACTCAACCCAAATCCTAACCCTAACCAAGATCCCCCCGGACCTAACCCTAACCCCGATGCCCCCAAGTCTAACCCTGACCCAAACCCATATCCTAACCCTAACCCTAACCCCAGCTTTCCCAAGCCTAACCCTAACCCAAATCCTAACCCTAACCAAACCTTCCCCAACTCTCCCAATCCTAACCCTGACCCAAATCCTAACCCCTCCGAGACCGCCATCATTCTCCGAACCAACAACCCTGACCCCAACCCCGCCATAATACCATTTATGTCTACCTTATCTACCCCTGTTTTTTCCGCCCCCCTTCTTTTTCCGCCAGATCTGCTGCCTGGGGACCCCCAGGACCCCCCGATCGCAACGTCAACACCGGTGGCTTCGGGAGGATTCGAACCGGGGGTCCCGGTGCCAGGGGCGTCGTCTCTGCCATTAGGCCAAATTTCTTTTGATATAGCTCTTTTTGTTTCATTCATTTGAAACCAACAAATTTATTTTTTCTTATAGTTTAATATATTAAAAACAAACCCCCCCCCCCCCTTTTTTTCAGCTGTACTCATAAAATTTCATCAGGCAGAGAGACGCCCACCATCTGCACCAAACCAGGCAGCAGCCAAACCCACCTCTGCCTCTGCCCCTTGGTCCTTGCAGGACGTGCTCTGCCTGGGGAGCGTACCCTGGTCCCCGGGATGAGAGAGCCGAGCCTTCCCAACTTGACCACCACCTTACTTAAACCAACTTCCCAACCGGATGAAACCTAGCAGGTCAGTAGGCCAGTGCATATAAGTCATAACCCTGAACCCTGAACCCCAACCCAAACCCAAACCTAACCCTAACCCTAACCCTAACCCTAACCCTAACCCTAACCCTTAATATAAATAGTCCACGTATCTGTAATCACAGCGTGTAATAACTACATTACTAGTTTAAGGGCACAGGACCTGTGACAAATGGGGACCAGGGAGCCCCCTGGAGTGAAGGACCGTGCACCTCCTGCCACCTTTTTAAAGGAGGCAGGATCATTTTCCCCTATCCTAACCCGCCAGTGCCTCCTCCGGGTTCTCGCTTCCTGGTCCTCAGTCCAGTAGTCTTGTGCTTTTAATGACTCTCTTAGTCAAATGTTCTGGACTTCAACTCTAATTTGAGAAGACAGTCATGAAACCCCTATCCCTAATCCGAGACCCTCTATTCTAACCCTAACCATAGGACCCCTTGCCTGAACCTAACCTCTAACCCCTAAGCAGGGCAATTTATCTGTAATAACCTCACCCAACTACTTTGTTGTTGAACGAAAACGAAGACTCCACACCAATTGGTTTGAAAATCTTTAATTGGGAAGTAACAGGAGTATAGACCAAAAATATGGCAAAAAGTACACTGAAATGCCCCACCCAACTTGGTGTAGTATGGTTATGTAGGTGATAAAAAATCCCAAATATTATATAACTGGAGCTATTAATCTGAATTCACAACAAAAGCATAGTAAAGGATTGAGATGAAAAAGGGAAACTGTGATGCCAAGGAACTGGGAAATTCTGGACTGGGAAATTCTTCAAAGGGGAGGAGCTAGATGGGATATAAAAGCAGGGACACAAGCTCTCACAGAGACTCACAATGGGGACAACTCATGACTAATTCGAACTGACATACTTACCTGCCCTTGCCTGATGAAGAAACAAAAGATTTCGAAACGTCGCGACAGGGCTTCCAGACTAAACCAAAATTTACTTACCTGACTAAGCCACGAACCCTCCCTCGGACGAGTGGAGAGACTTAAGCATAAAAAATGTATATTTGTAAAAAGTTCGTTTAAAGTTTAATATAAATAGTCCACGTATCTGTAATCACAGCGTGTAATAACTACATTACTAGTTTAAGGGCACAGGACCTGTGACAAATGGGGACCAGGGAGCCCCCTGGAGTGAAGGACCGTGCACCTCCTGCCACCTTTTTAAAGGAGGCAGGATCATTTTCCCCTATCCTAACCCGCCAGTGCCTCCTCCGGGTTCTCGCTTCCTGGTCCTCAGTCCAGTAGTCTTGTGCTTTTAATGACTCTCTTAGTCAAATGTTCTGGACTTCAACTCTAATTTGAGAAGACAGTCATGAAACCCCTATCCCTAATCCGAGACCCTCTATTCTAACCCTAACCATAGGACCCCTTGCCTGAACCTAACCTCTAACCCCTAAGCAGGGCAATTTATCTGTAATAACCTCACCCAACTACTTTGTTGTTGAACGAAAACGAAGACTCCACACCAATTGGTTTGAAAATCTTTAATTGGGAAGTAACAGGAGTATAGACCAAAAATATGGCAAAAAGTACACTGAAATGCCCCACCCAACTTGGTGTAGTATGGTTATGTAGGTGATAAAAAATCCCAAATATTATATAACTGGAGCTATTAATCTGAATTCACAACAAAAGCATAGTAAAGGATTGAGATGAAAAAGGGAAACTGTGATGCCAAGGAACTGGGAAATTCTGGACTGGGAAATTCTTCAAAGGGGAGGAGCTAGATGGGATATAAAAGCAGGGACACAAGCTCTCACAGAGACTCACAATGGGGACAACTCATGACTAATTCGAACTGACATACTTACCTGCCCTTGCCTGATGAAGAAACAAAAGATTTCGAAACGTCGCGACAGGGCTTCCAGACTAAACCAAAATTTACTTACCTGACTAAGCCACGAACCCTCCCTCGGACGAGTGGAGAGACTTAAGCATAAAAAATGTATATTTGTAAAAAGTTCGTTTAAAGTTTAATATAAATAGTCCACGTATCTGTAATCACAGCGTGTAATAACTACATTACTAGTTTAAGGGCACAGGACCTGTGACAAATGGGGACCAGGGAGCCCCCTGGAGTGAAGGACCGTGCACCTCCTGCCACCTTTTTAAAGGAGGCAGGATCATTTTCCCCTATCCTAACCCGCCAGTGCCTCCTCCGGGTTCTCGCTTCCTGGTCCTCAGTCCAGTAGTCTTGTGCTTTTAATGACTCTCTTAGTCAAATGTTCTGGACTTCAACTCTAATTTGAGAAGACAGTCATGAAACCCCTATCCCTAATCCGAGACCCTCTATTCTAACCCTAACCATAGGACCCCTTGCCTGAACCTAACCTCTAACCCCTAAGCAGGGCAATTTATCTGTAATAACCTCACCCAACTACTTTGTTGTTGAACGAAAACGAAGACTCCACACCAATTGGTTTGAAAATCTTTAATTGGGAAGTAACAGGAGTATAGACCAAAAATATGGCAAAAAGTACACTGAAATGCCCCACCCAACTTGGTGTAGTATGGTTATGTAGGTGATAAAAAATCCCAAATATTATATAACTGGAGCTATTAATCTGAATTCACAACAAAAGCATAGTAAAGGATTGAGATGAAAAAGGGAAACTGTGATGCCAAGGAACTGGGAAATTCTGGACTGGGAAATTCTTCAAAGGGGAGGAGCTAGATGGGATATAAAAGCAGGGACACAAGCTCTCACAGAGACTCACAATGGGGACAACTCATGACTAATTCGAACTGACATACTTACCTGCCCTTGCCTGATGAAGAAACAAAAGATTTCGAAACGTCGCGACAGGGCTTCCAGACTAAACCAAAATTTACTTACCTGACTAAGCCACGAACCCTCCCTCGGACGAGTGGAGAGACTTAAGCATAAAAAATGTATATTTGTAAAAAGTTCGTTTAAAGTTTAATATAAATAGTCCACGTATCTGTAATCACAGCGTGTAATAACTACATTACTAGTTTAAGGGCACAGGACCTGTGACAAATGGGGACCAGGGAGCCCCCTGGAGTGAAGGACCGTGCACCTCCTGCCACCTTTTTAAAGGAGGCAGGATCATTTTCCCCTATCCTAACCCGCCAGTGCCTCCTCCGGGTTCTCGCTTCCTGGTCCTCAGTCCAGTAGTCTTGTGCTTTTAATGACTCTCTTAGTCAAATGTTCTGGACTTCAACTCTAATTTGAGAAGACAGTCATGAAACCCCTATCCCTAATCCGAGACCCTCTATTCTAACCCTAACCATAGGACCCCTTGCCTGAACCTAACCTCTAACCCCTAAGCAGGGCAATTTATCTGTAATAACCTCACCCAACTACTTTGTTGTTGAACGAAAACGAAGACTCCACACCAATTGGTTTGAAAATCTTTAATTGGGAAGTAACAGGAGTATAGACCAAAAATATGGCAAAAAGTACACTGAAATGCCCCACCCAACTTGGTGTAGTATGGTTATGTAGGTGATAAAAAATCCCAAATATTATATAACTGGAGCTATTAATCTGAATTCACAACAAAAGCATAGTAAAGGATTGAGATGAAAAAGGGAAACTGTGATGCCAAGGAACTGGGAAATTCTGGACTGGGAAATTCTTCAAAGGGGAGGAGCTAGATGGGATATAAAAGCAGGGACACAAGCTCTCACAGAGACTCACAATGGGGACAACTCATGACTAATTCGAACTGACATACTTACCTGCCCTTGCCTGATGAAGAAACAAAAGATTTCGAAACGTCGCGACAGGGCTTCCAGACTAAACCAAAATTTACTTACCTGACTAAGCCACGAACCCTCCCTCGGACGAGTGGAGAGACTTAAGCATAAAAAATGTATATTTGTAAAAAGTTCGTTTAAAGTTTAATATAAATAGTCCACGTATCTGTAATCACAGCGTGTAATAACTACATTACTAGTTTAAGGGCACAGGACCTGTGACAAATGGGGACCAGGGAGCCCCCTGGAGTGAAGGACCGTGCACCTCCTGCCACCTTTTTAAAGGAGGCAGGATCATTTTCCCCTATCCTAACCCGCCAGTGCCTCCTCCGGGTTCTCGCTTCCTGGTCCTCAGTCCAGTAGTCTTGTGCTTTTAATGACTCTCTTAGTCAAATGTTCTGGACTTCAACTCTAATTTGAGAAGACAGTCATGAAACCCCTATCCCTAATCCGAGACCCTCTATTCTAACCCTAACCATAGGACCCCTTGCCTGAACCTAACCTCTAACCCCTAAGCAGGGCAATTTATCTGTAATAACCTCACCCAACTACTTTGTTGTTGAACGAAAACGAAGACTCCACACCAATTGGTTTGAAAATCTTTAATTGGGAAGTAACAGGAGTATAGACCAAAAATATGGCAAAAAGTACACTGAAATGCCCCACCCAACTTGGTGTAGTATGGTTATGTAGGTGATAAAAAATCCCAAATATTATATAACTGGAGCTATTAATCTGAATTCACAACAAAAGCATAGTAAAGGATTGAGATGAAAAAGGGAAACTGTGATGCCAAGGAACTGGGAAATTCTGGACTGGGAAATTCTTCAAAGGGGAGGAGCTAGATGGGATATAAAAGCAGGGACACAAGCTCTCACAGAGACTCACAATGGGGACAACTCATGACTAATTCGAACTGACATACTTACCTGCCCTTGCCTGATGAAGAAACAAAAGATTTCGAAACGTCGCGACAGGGCTTCCAGACTAAACCAAAATTTACTTACCTGACTAAGCCACGAACCCTCCCTCGGACGAGTGGAGAGACTTAAGCATAAAAAATGTATATTTGTAAAAAGTTCGTTTAAAGTTTAATATAAATAGTCCACGTATCTGTAATCACAGCGTGTAATAACTACATTACTAGTTTAAGGGCACAGGACCTGTGACAAATGGGGACCAGGGAGCCCCCTGGAGTGAAGGACCGTGCACCTCCTGCCACCTTTTTAAAGGAGGCAGGATCATTTTCCCCTATCCTAACCCGCCAGTGCCTCCTCCGGGTTCTCGCTTCCTGGTCCTCAGTCCAGTAGTCTTGTGCTTTTAATGACTCTCTTAGTCAAATGTTCTGGACTTCAACTCTAATTTGAGAAGACAGTCATGAAACCCCTATCCCTAATCCGAGACCCTCTATTCTAACCCTAACCATAGGACCCCTTGCCTGAACCTAACCTCTAACCCCTAAGCAGGGCAATTTATCTGTAATAACCTCACCCAACTACTTTGTTGTTGAACGAAAACGAAGACTCCACACCAATTGGTTTGAAAATCTTTAATTGGGAAGTAACAGGAGTATAGACCAAAAATATGGCAAAAAGTACACTGAAATGCCCCACCCAACTTGGTGTAGTATGGTTATGTAGGTGATAAAAAATCCCAAATATTATATAACTGGAGCTATTAATCTGAATTCACAACAAAAGCATAGTAAAGGATTGAGATGAAAAAGGGAAACTGTGATGCCAAGGAACTGGGAAATTCTGGACTGGGAAATTCTTCAAAGGGGAGGAGCTAGATGGGATATAAAAGCAGGGACACAAGCTCTCACAGAGACTCACAATGGGGACAACTCATGACTAATTCGAACTGACATACTTACCTGCCCTTGCCTGATGAAGAAACAAAAGATTTCGAAACGTCGCGACAGGGCTTCCAGACTAAACCAAAATTTACTTACCTGACTAAGCCACGAACCCTCCCTCGGACGAGTGGAGAGACTTAAGCATAAAAAATGTATATTTGTAAAAAGTTCGTTTAAAGTTTAATATAAATAGTCCACGTATCTGTAATCACAGCGTGTAATAACTACATTACTAGTTTAAGGGCACAGGACCTGTGACAAATGGGGACCAGGGAGCCCCCTGGAGTGAAGGACCGTGCACCTCCTGCCACCTTTTTAAAGGAGGCAGGATCATTTTCCCCTATCCTAACCCGCCAGTGCCTCCTCCGGGTTCTCGCTTCCTGGTCCTCAGTCCAGTAGTCTTGTGCTTTTAATGACTCTCTTAGTCAAATGTTCTGGACTTCAACTCTAATTTGAGAAGACAGTCATGAAACCCCTATCCCTAATCCGAGACCCTCTATTCTAACCCTAACCATAGGACCCCTTGCCTGAACCTAACCTCTAACCCCTAAGCAGGGCAATTTATCTGTAATAACCTCACCCAACTACTTTGTTGTTGAACGAAAACGAAGACTCCACACCAATTGGTTTGAAAATCTTTAATTGGGAAGTAACAGGAGTATAGACCAAAAATATGGCAAAAAGTACACTGAAATGCCCCACCCAACTTGGTGTAGTATGGTTATGTAGGTGATAAAAAATCCCAAATATTATATAACTGGAGCTATTAATCTGAATTCACAACAAAAGCATAGTAAAGGATTGAGATGAAAAAGGGAAACTGTGATGCCAAGGAACTGGGAAATTCTGGACTGGGAAATTCTTCAAAGGGGAGGAGCTAGATGGGATATAAAAGCAGGGACACAAGCTCTCACAGAGACTCACAATGGGGACAACTCATGACTAATTCGAACTGACATACTTACCTGCCCTTGCCTGATGAAGAAACAAAAGATTTCGAAACGTCGCGACAGGGCTTCCAGACTAAACCAAAATTTACTTACCTGACTAAGCCACGAACCCTCCCTCGGACGAGTGGAGAGACTTAAGCATAAAAAATGTATATTTGTAAAAAGTTCGTTTAAAGTTTAATATAAATAGTCCACGTATCTGTAATCACAGCGTGTAATAACTACATTACTAGTTTAAGGGCACAGGACCTGTGACAAATGGGGACCAGGGAGCCCCCTGGAGTGAAGGACCGTGCACCTCCTGCCACCTTTTTAAAGGAGGCAGGATCATTTTCCCCTATCCTAACCCGCCAGTGCCTCCTCCGGGTTCTCGCTTCCTGGTCCTCAGTCCAGTAGTCTTGTGCTTTTAATGACTCTCTTAGTCAAATGTTCTGGACTTCAACTCTAATTTGAGAAGACAGTCATGAAACCCCTATCCCTAATCCGAGACCCTCTATTCTAACCCTAACCATAGGACCCCTTGCCTGAACCTAACCTCTAACCCCTAAGCAGGGCAATTTATCTGTAATAACCTCACCCAACTACTTTGTTGTTGAACGAAAACGAAGACTCCACACCAATTGGTTTGAAAATCTTTAATTGGGAAGTAACAGGAGTATAGACCAAAAATATGGCAAAAAGTACACTGAAATGCCCCACCCAACTTGGTGTAGTATGGTTATGTAGGTGATAAAAAATCCCAAATATTATATAACTGGAGCTATTAATCTGAATTCACAACAAAAGCATAGTAAAGGATTGAGATGAAAAAGGGAAACTGTGATGCCAAGGAACTGGGAAATTCTGGACTGGGAAATTCTTCAAAGGGGAGGAGCTAGATGGGATATAAAAGCAGGGACACAAGCTCTCACAGAGACTCACAATGGGGACAACTCATGACTAATTCGAACTGACATACTTACCTGCCCTTGCCTGATGAAGAAACAAAAGATTTCGAAACGTCGCGACAGGGCTTCCAGACTAAACCAAAATTTACTTACCTGACTAAGCCACGAACCCTCCCTCGGACGAGTGGAGAGACTTAAGCATAAAAAATGTATATTTGTAAAAAGTTCGTTTAAAGTTTAATATAAATAGTCCACGTATCTGTAATCACAGCGTGTAATAACTACATTACTAGTTTAAGGGCACAGGACCTGTGACAAATGGGGACCAGGGAGCCCCCTGGAGTGAAGGACCGTGCACCTCCTGCCACCTTTTTAAAGGAGGCAGGATCATTTTCCCCTATCCTAACCCGCCAGTGCCTCCTCCGGGTTCTCGCTTCCTGGTCCTCAGTCCAGTAGTCTTGTGCTTTTAATGACTCTCTTAGTCAAATGTTCTGGACTTCAACTCTAATTTGAGAAGACAGTCATGAAACCCCTATCCCTAATCCGAGACCCTCTATTCTAACCCTAACCATAGGACCCCTTGCCTGAACCTAACCTCTAACCCCTAAGCAGGGCAATTTATCTGTAATAACCTCACCCAACTACTTTGTTGTTGAACGAAAACGAAGACTCCACACCAATTGGTTTGAAAATCTTTAATTGGGAAGTAACAGGAGTATAGACCAAAAATATGGCAAAAAGTACACTGAAATGCCCCACCCAACTTGGTGTAGTATGGTTATGTAGGTGATAAAAAATCCCAAATATTATATAACTGGAGCTATTAATCTGAATTCACAACAAAAGCATAGTAAAGGATTGAGATGAAAAAGGGAAACTGTGATGCCAAGGAACTGGGAAATTCTGGACTGGGAAATTCTTCAAAGGGGAGGAGCTAGATGGGATATAAAAGCAGGGACACAAGCTCTCACAGAGACTCACAATGGGGACAACTCATGACTAATTCGAACTGACATACTTACCTGCCCTTGCCTGATGAAGAAACAAAAGATTTCGAAACGTCGCGACAGGGCTTCCAGACTAAACCAAAATTTACTTACCTGACTAAGCCACGAACCCTCCCTCGGACGAGTGGAGAGACTTAAGCATAAAAAATGTATATTTGTAAAAAGTTCGTTTAAAGTTTAATATAAATAGTCCACGTATCTGTAATCACAGCGTGTAATAACTACATTACTAGTTTAAGGGCACAGGACCTGTGACAAATGGGGACCAGGGAGCCCCCTGGAGTGAAGGACCGTGCACCTCCTGCCACCTTTTTAAAGGAGGCAGGATCATTTTCCCCTATCCTAACCCGCCAGTGCCTCCTCCGGGTTCTCGCTTCCTGGTCCTCAGTCCAGTAGTCTTGTGCTTTTAATGACTCTCTTAGTCAAATGTTCTGGACTTCAACTCTAATTTGAGAAGACAGTCATGAAACCCCTATCCCTAATCCGAGACCCTCTATTCTAACCCTAACCATAGGACCCCTTGCCTGAACCTAACCTCTAACCCCTAAGCAGGGCAATTTATCTGTAATAACCTCACCCAACTACTTTGTTGTTGAACGAAAACGAAGACTCCACACCAATTGGTTTGAAAATCTTTAATTGGGAAGTAACAGGAGTATAGACCAAAAATATGGCAAAAAGTACACTGAAATGCCCCACCCAACTTGGTGTAGTATGGTTATGTAGGTGATAAAAAATCCCAAATATTATATAACTGGAGCTATTAATCTGAATTCACAACAAAAGCATAGTAAAGGATTGAGATGAAAAAGGGAAACTGTGATGCCAAGGAACTGGGAAATTCTGGACTGGGAAATTCTTCAAAGGGGAGGAGCTAGATGGGATATAAAAGCAGGGACACAAGCTCTCACAGAGACTCACAATGGGGACAACTCATGACTAATTCGAACTGACATACTTACCTGCCCTTGCCTGATGAAGAAACAAAAGATTTCGAAACGTCGCGACAGGGCTTCCAGACTAAACCAAAATTTACTTACCTGACTAAGCCACGAACCCTCCCTCGGACGAGTGGAGAGACTTAAGCATAAAAAATGTATATTTGTAAAAAGTTCGTTTAAAGTTTAATATAAATAGTCCACGTATCTGTAATCACAGCGTGTAATAACTACATTACTAGTTTAAGGGCACAGGACCTGTGACAAATGGGGACCAGGGAGCCCCCTGGAGTGAAGGACCGTGCACCTCCTGCCACCTTTTTAAAGGAGGCAGGATCATTTTCCCCTATCCTAACCCGCCAGTGCCTCCTCCGGGTTCTCGCTTCCTGGTCCTCAGTCCAGTAGTCTTGTGCTTTTAATGACTCTCTTAGTCAAATGTTCTGGACTTCAACTCTAATTTGAGAAGACAGTCATGAAACCCCTATCCCTAATCCGAGACCCTCTATTCTAACCCTAACCATAGGACCCCTTGCCTGAACCTAACCTCTAACCCCTAAGCAGGGCAATTTATCTGTAATAACCTCACCCAACTACTTTGTTGTTGAACGAAAACGAAGACTCCACACCAATTGGTTTGAAAATCTTTAATTGGGAAGTAACAGGAGTATAGACCAAAAATATGGCAAAAAGTACACTGAAATGCCCCACCCAACTTGGTGTAGTATGGTTATGTAGGTGATAAAAAATCCCAAATATTATATAACTGGAGCTATTAATCTGAATTCACAACAAAAGCATAGTAAAGGATTGAGATGAAAAAGGGAAACTGTGATGCCAAGGAACTGGGAAATTCTGGACTGGGAAATTCTTCAAAGGGGAGGAGCTAGATGGGATATAAAAGCAGGGACACAAGCTCTCACAGAGACTCACAATGGGGACAACTCATGACTAATTCGAACTGACATACTTACCTGCCCTTGCCTGATGAAGAAACAAAAGATTTCGAAACGTCGCGACAGGGCTTCCAGACTAAACCAAAATTTACTTACCTGACTAAGCCACGAACCCTCCCTCGGACGAGTGGAGAGACTTAAGCATAAAAAATGTATATTTGTAAAAAGTTCGTTTAAAGTTTAATATAAATAGTCCACGTATCTGTAATCACAGCGTGTAATAACTACATTACTAGTTTAAGGGCACAGGACCTGTGACAAATGGGGACCAGGGAGCCCCCTGGAGTGAAGGACCGTGCACCTCCTGCCACCTTTTTAAAGGAGGCAGGATCATTTTCCCCTATCCTAACCCGCCAGTGCCTCCTCCGGGTTCTCGCTTCCTGGTCCTCAGTCCAGTAGTCTTGTGCTTTTAATGACTCTCTTAGTCAAATGTTCTGGACTTCAACTCTAATTTGAGAAGACAGTCATGAAACCCCTATCCCTAATCCGAGACCCTCTATTCTAACCCTAACCATAGGACCCCTTGCCTGAACCTAACCTCTAACCCCTAAGCAGGGCAATTTATCTGTAATAACCTCACCCAACTACTTTGTTGTTGAACGAAAACGAAGACTCCACACCAATTGGTTTGAAAATCTTTAATTGGGAAGTAACAGGAGTATAGACCAAAAATATGGCAAAAAGTACACTGAAATGCCCCACCCAACTTGGTGTAGTATGGTTATGTAGGTGATAAAAAATCCCAAATATTATATAACTGGAGCTATTAATCTGAATTCACAACAAAAGCATAGTAAAGGATTGAGATGAAAAAGGGAAACTGTGATGCCAAGGAACTGGGAAATTCTGGACTGGGAAATTCTTCAAAGGGGAGGAGCTAGATGGGATATAAAAGCAGGGACACAAGCTCTCACAGAGACTCACAATGGGGACAACTCATGACTAATTCGAACTGACATACTTACCTGCCCTTGCCTGATGAAGAAACAAAAGATTTCGAAACGTCGCGACAGGGCTTCCAGACTAAACCAAAATTTACTTACCTGACTAAGCCACGAACCCTCCCTCGGACGAGTGGAGAGACTTAAGCATAAAAAATGTATATTTGTAAAAAGTTCGTTTAAAGTTTAATATAAATAGTCCACGTATCTGTAATCACAGCGTGTAATAACTACATTACTAGTTTAAGGGCACAGGACCTGTGACAAATGGGGACCAGGGAGCCCCCTGGAGTGAAGGACCGTGCACCTCCTGCCACCTTTTTAAAGGAGGCAGGATCATTTTCCCCTATCCTAACCCGCCAGTGCCTCCTCCGGGTTCTCGCTTCCTGGTCCTCAGTCCAGTAGTCTTGTGCTTTTAATGACTCTCTTAGTCAAATGTTCTGGACTTCAACTCTAATTTGAGAAGACAGTCATGAAACCCCTATCCCTAATCCGAGACCCTCTATTCTAACCCTAACCATAGGACCCCTTGCCTGAACCTAACCTCTAACCCCTAAGCAGGGCAATTTATCTGTAATAACCTCACCCAACTACTTTGTTGTTGAACGAAAACGAAGACTCCACACCAATTGGTTTGAAAATCTTTAATTGGGAAGTAACAGGAGTATAGACCAAAAATATGGCAAAAAGTACACTGAAATGCCCCACCCAACTTGGTGTAGTATGGTTATGTAGGTGATAAAAAATCCCAAATATTATATAACTGGAGCTATTAATCTGAATTCACAACAAAAGCATAGTAAAGGATTGAGATGAAAAAGGGAAACTGTGATGCCAAGGAACTGGGAAATTCTGGACTGGGAAATTCTTCAAAGGGGAGGAGCTAGATGGGATATAAAAGCAGGGACACAAGCTCTCACAGAGACTCACAATGGGGACAACTCATGACTAATTCGAACTGACATACTTACCTGCCCTTGCCTGATGAAGAAACAAAAGATTTCGAAACGTCGCGACAGGGCTTCCAGACTAAACCAAAATTTACTTACCTGACTAAGCCACGAACCCTCCCTCGGACGAGTGGAGAGACTTAAGCATAAAAAATGTATATTTGTAAAAAGTTCGTTTAAAGTTTAATATAAATAGTCCACGTATCTGTAATCACAGCGTGTAATAACTACATTACTAGTTTAAGGGCACAGGACCTGTGACAAATGGGGACCAGGGAGCCCCCTGGAGTGAAGGACCGTGCACCTCCTGCCACCTTTTTAAAGGAGGCAGGATCATTTTCCCCTATCCTAACCCGCCAGTGCCTCCTCCGGGTTCTCGCTTCCTGGTCCTCAGTCCAGTAGTCTTGTGCTTTTAATGACTCTCTTAGTCAAATGTTCTGGACTTCAACTCTAATTTGAGAAGACAGTCATGAAACCCCTATCCCTAATCCGAGACCCTCTATTCTAACCCTAACCATAGGACCCCTTGCCTGAACCTAACCTCTAACCCCTAAGCAGGGCAATTTATCTGTAATAACCTCACCCAACTACTTTGTTGTTGAACGAAAACGAAGACTCCACACCAATTGGTTTGAAAATCTTTAATTGGGAAGTAACAGGAGTATAGACCAAAAATATGGCAAAAAGTACACTGAAATGCCCCACCCAACTTGGTGTAGTATGGTTATGTAGGTGATAAAAAATCCCAAATATTATATAACTGGAGCTATTAATCTGAATTCACAACAAAAGCATAGTAAAGGATTGAGATGAAAAAGGGAAACTGTGATGCCAAGGAACTGGGAAATTCTGGACTGGGAAATTCTTCAAAGGGGAGGAGCTAGATGGGATATAAAAGCAGGGACACAAGCTCTCACAGAGACTCACAATGGGGACAACTCATGACTAATTCGAACTGACATACTTACCTGCCCTTGCCTGATGAAGAAACAAAAGATTTCGAAACGTCGCGACAGGGCTTCCAGACTAAACCAAAATTTACTTACCTGACTAAGCCACGAACCCTCCCTCGGACGAGTGGAGAGACTTAAGCATAAAAAATGTATATTTGTAAAAAGTTCGTTTAAAGTTTAATATAAATAGTCCACGTATCTGTAATCACAGCGTGTAATAACTACATTACTAGTTTAAGGGCACAGGACCTGTGACAAATGGGGACCAGGGAGCCCCCTGGAGTGAAGGACCGTGCACCTCCTGCCACCTTTTTAAAGGAGGCAGGATCATTTTCCCCTATCCTAACCCGCCAGTGCCTCCTCCGGGTTCTCGCTTCCTGGTCCTCAGTCCAGTAGTCTTGTGCTTTTAATGACTCTCTTAGTCAAATGTTCTGGACTTCAACTCTAATTTGAGAAGACAGTCATGAAACCCCTATCCCTAATCCGAGACCCTCTATTCTAACCCTAACCATAGGACCCCTTGCCTGAACCTAACCTCTAACCCCTAAGCAGGGCAATTTATCTGTAATAACCTCACCCAACTACTTTGTTGTTGAACGAAAACGAAGACTCCACACCAATTGGTTTGAAAATCTTTAATTGGGAAGTAACAGGAGTATAGACCAAAAATATGGCAAAAAGTACACTGAAATGCCCCACCCAACTTGGTGTAGTATGGTTATGTAGGTGATAAAAAATCCCAAATATTATATAACTGGAGCTATTAATCTGAATTCACAACAAAAGCATAGTAAAGGATTGAGATGAAAAAGGAAACTGTGATGCCAAGGAACTGGGAAATTCTGGACTGGGAAATTCTTCAAAGGGGAGGAGCTAGATGGGATATAAAAGCAGGGACACAAGCTCTCACAGAGACTCACAATGGGGACAACTCATGACTAATTCGAACTGACATACTTACCTGCCCTTGCCTGATGAAGAAACAAAAGATTTCGAAACGTCGCGACAGGGCTTCCAGACTAAACCAAAATTTACTTACCTGACTAAGCCACGAACCCTCCCTCGGACGAGTGGAGAGACTTAAGCATAAAAAATGTATATTTGTAAAAAGTTCGTTTAAAGTTTAATATAAATAGTCCACGTATCTGTAATCACAGCGTGTAATAACTACATTACTAGTTTAAGGGCACAGGACCTGTGACAAATGGGGACCAGGGAGCCCCCTGGAGTGAAGGACCGTGCACCTCCTGCCACCTTTTTAAAGGAGGCAGGATCATTTTCCCCTATCCTAACCCGCCAGTGCCTCCTCCGGGTTCTCGCTTCCTGGTCCTCAGTCCAGTAGTCTTGTGCTTTTAATGACTCTCTTAGTCAAATGTTCTGGACTTCAACTCTAATTTGAGAAGACAGTCATGAAACCCCTATCCCTAATCCGAGACCCTCTATTCTAACCCTAACCATAGGACCCCTTGCCTGAACCTAACCTCTAACCCCTAAGCAGGGCAATTTATCTGTAATAACCTCACCCAACTACTTTGTTGTTGAACGAAAACGAAGACTCCACACCAATTGGTTTGAAAATCTTTAATTGGGAAGTAACAGGAGTATAGACCAAAAATATGGCAAAAAGTACACTGAAATGCCCCACCCAACTTGGTGTAGTATGGTTATGTAGGTGATAAAAAATCCCAAATATTATATAACTGGAGCTATTAATCTGAATTCACAACAAAAGCATAGTAAAGGATTGAGATGAAAAAGGGAAACTGTGATGCCAAGGAACTGGGAAATTCTGGACTGGGAAATTCTTCAAAGGGGAGGAGCTAGATGGGATATAAAAGCAGGGACACAAGCTCTCACAGAGACTCACAATGGGGACAACTCATGACTAATTCGAACTGACATACTTACCTGCCCTTGCCTGATGAAGAAACAAAAGATTTCGAAACGTCGCGACAGGGCTTCCAGACTAAACCAAAATTTACTTACCTGACTAAGCCACGAACCCTCCCTCGGACGAGTGGAGAGACTTAAGCATAAAAAATGTATATTTGTAAAAAGTTCGTTTAAAGTTTAATATAAATAGTCCACGTATCTGTAATCACAGCGTGTAATAACTACATTACTAGTTTAAGGGCACAGGACCTGTGACAAATGGGGACCAGGGAGCCCCCTGGAGTGAAGGACCGTGCACCTCCTGCCACCTTTTTAAAGGAGGCAGGATCATTTTCCCCTATCCTAACCCGCCAGTGCCTCCTCCGGGTTCTCGCTTCCTGGTCCTCAGTCCAGTAGTCTTGTGCTTTTAATGACTCTCTTAGTCAAATGTTCTGGACTTCAACTCTAATTTGAGAAGACAGTCATGAAACCCCTATCCCTAATCCGAGACCCTCTATTCTAACCCTAACCATAGGACCCCTTGCCTGAACCTAACCTCTAACCCCTAAGCAGGGCAATTTATCTGTAATAACCTCACCCAACTACTTTGTTGTTGAACGAAAACGAAGACTCCACACCAATTGGTTTGAAAATCTTTAATTGGGAAGTAACAGGAGTATAGACCAAAAATATGGCAAAAAGTACACTGAAATGCCCCACCCAACTTGGTGTAGTATGGTTATGTAGGTGATAAAAAATCCCAAATATTATATAACTGGAGCTATTAATCTGAATTCACAACAAAAGCATAGTAAAAGGATTGAGATGAAAAAGGGAAACTGTGATGCCAAGGAACTGGGAAATTCTGGACTGGGAAATTCTTCAAAGGGGAGGAGCTAGATGGGATATAAAAGCAGGGACACAAGCTCTCACAGAGACTCACAATGGGGACAACTCATGACTAATTCGAACTGACATACTTACCTGCCCTTGCCTGATGAAGAAACAAAAGATTTCGAAACGTCGCGACAGGGCTTCCAGACTAAACCAAAATTTACTTACCTGACTAAGCCACGAACCCTCCCTCGGACGAGTGGAGAGACTTAAGCATAAAAATGTATATTTGTAAAAAGTTCGTTTAAAGTTTAATATAAATAGTCCACGTATCTGTAATCACAGCGTGTAATAACTACATTACTAGTTTAAGGGCACAGGACCTGTGACAAATGGGGACCAGGGAGCCCCCTGGAGTGAAGGACCGTGCACCTCCTGCCACCTTTTTAAAGGAGGCAGGATCATTTTCCCCTATCCTAACCCGCCAGTGCCTCCTCCGGGTTCTCGCTTCCTGGTCCTCAGTCCAGTAGTCTTGTGCTTTTAATGACTCTCTTAGTCAAATGTTCTGGACTTCAACTCTAATTTGAGAAGACAGTCATGAAACCCCTATCCCTAATCCGAGACCCTCTATTCTAACCCTAACCATAGGACCCCTTGCCTGAACCTAACCTCTAACCCCTAAGCAGGGCAATTTATCTGTAATAACCTCACCCAACTACTTTGTTGTTGAACGAAAACGAAGACTCCACACCAATTGGTTTGAAAATCTTTAATTGGGAAGTAACAGGAGTATAGACCAAAAATATGGCAAAAAGTACACTGAAATGCCCCACCCAACTTGGTGTAGTATGGTTATGTAGGTGATAAAAAATCCCAAATATTATATAACTGGAGCTATTAATCTGAATTCACAACAAAAGCATAGTAAAGGATTGAGATGAAAAAGGGAAACTGTGATGCCAAGGAACTGGGAAATTCTGGACTGGGAAATTCTTCAAAGGGGAGGAGCTAGATGGGATATAAAAGCAGGGACACAAGCTCTCACAGAGACTCACAATGGGGACAACTCATGACTAAT